>NC_051235.1:2550000-2562500 GCF_015220715.1 Pygocentrus nattereri | reverse complement strand
CAAGCTTGACGTTGTGTCAATACCAGAACCTTTTTGATGCTACGTATCTTGAAGAAAACATGGTTTTTCATGAGTTTGTTAGCAAAGAAAAGGGTTCTGCTATTGTTATGATGTCAAGCTTAGAACAGCACAAGAACCCTTTTGGGTGCTAGCTAGGCTTCCTTTCAAAGAGGTTCTGCAGCACATTCTCCAACAATCTGAAGAACCCTTTCATGATGCAACAAACCCTTCAATTATGCAAAAGGTTCTTTACGGGTTCATGGTTCTACAAGGAACCATTTTCTTTGCGAAAGTACCTTTGAAAAAAGTTTTTTAGCAGAACGCTTTTCAGTGCTAGATACAACCATTTTCAAAAGGGTGCTATACGGAACCATATGCAAGATCAACCTGAAGAACCATTGTACCATGCAAAGAACCATTTATCCATGAAATGAAAAACTCCATCATTAATATAATAGGGTTTGAATTAAAGTGTTTACTAATTGATTCACTTCAAATATAAAATGTACATGAAAGAGTAAAAATGTGTTATTTTAATGTCTCACAGACTTAAAGTTTCGGTGTTTTGATCAGATCTGCCTAAAGTAGCATCAAACCCAAACAGATCCATCCTTCCTTCCAGTGCCGCCTGTAAAAACCCATAGATAGATAGATAGATAGATAGATAGATAGATAGATAGATAGACAGACAGATAGATAGATAGATAGATAGATAGATAGATAGATAGACAGACAGACAGACAGACAGACAGATACTTTATTGATCCCGAAGGAAATTTAGCTGGAAATCTCATAGAGGCACTACTGAAAATTACTAACAATCTCTTATCATTCTCTGCCAAATCTATGATAAAATCACTGTAATGCACGGCTTCAAATGCCTTATTGCTGGTGAATATGCAAACAATGCCTGTAGTTGCTTGCCTAAAACAACATACTCTAAAAAAAACTACATTTCTTTGTCACAATAATAGTTTGCATGTGCACCATTTTATAAAGGCAATAAGGCATTTGAAGCCGTGCATTACAGTGATTTTATCACAGATTTATTCTGTCTCACCTTGTGGCTAACACCACCACTTACCCTTTGATCAAATCACTGTAATTCAAAAATTCACACGATTTTATTACTTTAGTAAAACTGACTTCAGTTTGGGGGTTTAGGCAAATATAGCTAGCATGTACATTGCTACTAGAACTTCCTACAGATTGTGTAAGAAAACATTGCTAGCATGCTACAAAAGCACACTTCTTGAAAGGTAGGTAGACGGAACCACAGTTATCCCTGCTAGACAAACCAGCATAGGCCAGGATGGTTGGTCAGCAGAAAAACCAGCAAATCGCTGCCGTCAGAAGAAAACCTCGTATCTCCATTTTTTCCGTTTTTCAGTTTTTGACATAATTTCAAACGACCTGTTGTTCTTTACAATGTGTGTAAATTTCATGATGAACGGACCAAAAGAAATGGACCAAAATGACTTGGAAAGACGTCTGGTTCCATTGACTTCCATTAAAAGTAAAGTAGGTTTATTCCTTCGCCTGTAAAGTTATCATTTTGGAGATACAAGGTTTTGTTCCAACAACAGCGACATGTCATGTTTTGGATCCTGGTATTCTTGTCAACAAACATGATCCTGCTGGGTGACCAGCTAAACCAGCAAAAGACCAGCATAAACCAGCTTGAGACTAGATAGACCAGATATCATCTTTGCTCAGACATCTTCGAACCTTCATACCATCGATCTATCACATCAGCCAGCAGAGATGATGCATTTCAGCGGCCTTGGCCTTCTTACGTGGTCTTTCTCTACAAGCTAGCGTGAAATAACAGAAACTGGGATTCATTACATCAGAAGACGCCCCCCCCGTTTTTTTTCCTAGAAGGACTGGAATTTTGCAAGGTCAGCAGTCGTCAAGTCTCATTTTGGTCAAAGTACGACAAGTCGTGTGTTCTCTTGTGGGTCTTTTGGCGGCAACGTCTTGCTGAACTGTCAGCTGATGTAATATGTCTTAGCTGATCTACACAGCTTGTGTCAGTCTACTTTCACCTCTTTCAGCAGTGGGTCATTGCTGGATGAACATGGGACCAGTGCTGAGGTATTATAAATCAGCTCCTGCTAAATGCTGTATGCTTATTTCACTTTAAACAGAATCAGAAAATCAAGGAAGGGAATATATAACACATATACGATGAAATGTAATGGGAATAGACTTAAACAGGAAAAGAAAGATTCCTAGCTGGATACAAGATAAGGCGTTACTGCTGACCTAGTAGGGTCTCCAAACATTTACACAGCCTACAATTTATGTGTTTTCTATGTTTCAATTGAATCAAATGTAGCTGTGCATTAGTAACTGCGGAAATGTCATTTTTAAAAAGGTTGTGGGGCTGTATTTACTTCTTTTCACTTTAAAAATCATCAAAATATCACTATATGACTGTAAAAATAAAAGGATCACACATACTGCATTGCATGATTACGGGAAATGGCTAGTTTACAGAGATTAAGGGAAATGGCTAGTTTACAGAGATTAAGGAAATGGCTAGTTTACAGAGATTAAGGGAAATGGCTAGATTACAGAGATTAAGGGAAATGGCTAGATTACAGAGATTAAGGGAAATGGCTAGTTTACAGAGATTAAGGGAAATGGCTAGATTATAGAGATTAAGGGAAATGGTTAGTTTACAGAGATTAAGGGAAATGGCTAGTTTACAGAGATTAAGGGAAATGGCTAGATTACAGAGATTAAGGGAAATGGCTAGTTTATATAGATTAAGGGAAATGGCTAGTTTACAGAGATTAAGGGAAATGGCTAGATTACAGAGATTAAGGGAAATGGCTAGTTTACAGAGATTAAGGGAAATGGCTAGTTTACAGAGATTAAGGGAAATGGCTAGATTACAGATTAAGGGAAATGGCTAGTTTACAGAGATTAAGGGAAATGGCTAGATTACAGAGATTAAGGGAAATGGCTAGATTACAGAGATTAAGGGAAATGGCTAGTTTACAGAGATTAAGGGAAATGGCTAGATTACAGAGATTAAGGGAAATGGTTAGTTTACAGAGATTAAGGGAAATGGCTAGTTTACAGAGATTAAGGGAAATGGCTAGATTACAGAGATTAAGGGAAATGGCTAGTTTACATAGATTAAGGGAAATGGCTAGTTTACAGAGATTAAGGGAAATGGCTAGTTTACAGAGATTAAGGGAAATGGCTAGATTACAGAGATTAAGGGAAATGGCTAGATTACAGAGATTAAGGGAAATGACTAGTTTACAGAGATTAAGGGAAATGGCTAGATTACAGAGATTAAGGGAAATGGCTAGTTTACAGAGATTAAGGGAAATGGCTAGTTTACAGAGATTAAGGGAAATGGCTAGATTACAGAGATTAAGGGAAATGGCTAGATTACAGAGATTAAGGGAAATGGCTAGTTTACATAGATTAAGGGAAATGGCTAGTTTACATAGATTAAGGGAAATGGCTAGTTTACAGAGATTAAGGGAAATGGCTAGTTTACAGAGATTAAGGGAAATGGCTAGTTTACAGAGATTAAGGGAAATGGCTAGATTACAGAGATTAAGGGAAATGGCTAGATTACAGAGATTAAGGGAAATGGCTAGTTTACAGAGATTAAGGGAAATGGCTAGTTTACAGAGATTAAGGGAAATGGCTAGATTACAGAGATTAAGGGAAATGGCTAGATTACAGAGATTAAGGGAAATGGCTAGTTTACATAGATTAAGGGAAATGGCTAGTTTACATAGATTAAGGGAAATGGCTAGTTTACAGAGATTAAGGGAAATGGCTAGTTTACAGAGATTAAGGGAAATGGCTAGTTTACAGAGAGTAAGGGAAATGGCTAGATTACAGATTATTGCTGCAGATTAGTTGTCACATAAATGGCTGAATCTGACTGAAAAGAACTTTAGGAAAGGAACAAGAGAAACAGGCAAATATCAGCAGTGGAACATGACGGCACTTTCACACTGATCTGAGGTCAGTTCTGTGCTGCATTGTGGGTAGCAGTCGGCTAGCTGGAGCTGGTTCTAGGTCTGTGTAAAAGGGCAGTTCCTACCCAGGGCATTAACAGGCAGGGCAAACTTTATGAATATTTCAGCTTTGAGGGGCAGCGTGGGGCGCTGGGGTCTCTCGGGTAATTAATTGATTTCCTTTGTTTTCTTGGTAAATGTCACTCTGCAGGCCACTAATGAGAGGAATGAAAGAATATTGAAAGCACATTAAATGTCAGAATTAGCAGAGTTTTCTTTCTTTGCAGATGAACTGAGTTGTGTTTTATTATGAATAATTATATGAAGTTTGTTTTTTTCCCAGTTAGCACATACACTATATGGCCAAAAGTATGTGGACACCGGACCATTGTACCTATATGAGCTTGTTGGACATCCCGTTCCTAAGCCATGGAAACCCATTTCATGAAGCTCCTGACGTGCAGTTCTTGTGCTGATGTTGCTTTCAGAGTCATTTTGGAAGTTTGTAGTGACTGACACACCAGATTATAACTGATTTTTACATGCTCTGCATTTCAGCATCTAGTGGTCCCAGCTGTTCCTTCTTCAATTACACAATAATAGCACTTACAGTTGTCTGGGGCAGACCTAGCATGGCAGAAATTTCCAAGACTTTTGGAAAAAGACGGTCTTATAGTCTTATTCCACGTTTAAAGTCTCTGAGCTCTTCAGCATGACCCATTCTACTGCCATCACTTGTCAGTGGAGACTGCAAGACGATGTGCTTGGTTTTATAGACCTGCTTGGCTGTGACTGACATACTTTTACACATACTTTTGACCACACAGACCCAGGCCTGCTAGCTATCTAACTTTAACCATGTGCGAATTACTCAAATCCTACATGTTTCTAAGGAGACTTCATAAATGCGACTTTTGAAGTGGCATAAAGGAGCATTTGACGAGCCTGAGAAGGCAGCAGAACTGAGTTCTCCACTCACTGTAGGAGCAGCCGTAGACTTCCACTCTCAGTCCGATCCAGCCCTCAGCGCTCCAGCCCAGGGGCAGGAAACGCAGGTAGCGTGTTCTGATGGAGTGGGACAGTTTATGGTGGACGACTCCATCTGCATTTGCGTTCCCTGGGAAGGTCTGTAGATCAAAAAGAGCAACAGATGTAATTCATCGTAAACATGCCAGCGCTCTAGCTGACTCGGGGTCGGTTCCTCTACTGAGCAGCGAGATAATATCTTTGAAATGTTTTCATTATTTCACATTTTTTTCGGTCTCACTTTATTTGGATAGTCCACTACATCCCGCCATAGATTATCCACAGATGTTCAAATTGTTAACAAACTGTTGAAAAGTTGATTCTAAACAGTGGTGGGGTTAGGGTTACGATTTGAACCAGGGTCGGGACTGGGGTTTAGGTTTTGGGTTGAGGTAAAGGTGAGGGTTAGGATTACAGCCAGGTTTAGAGTCAAAGAAAATTATGGTCTATTTAGTCGATATTTAGAGAACCTATACGAGTCTTCTGAGCTTATATGGAATGCTGATGATGGAAAACAGTGGAAAATCTGGAATAATGAGTTTTCTTGGGGGACTATTTTGCCGCACAGCGCCCTGCATGTCTCCCTCCACCATGAATGGAGTTGAAGTTCTCTAAACTCTCATAAAACAGCGTCTCAGTCATCAGGCAGTGAATTCAGAACCAGTTCATGTAGGAACGTTCTGTAGGAGCTTTTAGAGGGACGCCTGGTTCCCATCACCACCACTGTGAGCAATGCCTTTCAGCCAGTCTATGTGTGCAAAGTCAGAGCTAAATGTGGCGCAATGATTGATTTCACAGCATCCTGCTGTTATATTGCTGAACAAAGTCTATCCTGACAGCCAATGACAGCATATGGCATCTAGTATGACCTGTTTATGGCATGCTTATGTCAGTGTTACACAACAGGGCTCAGGGAAATTGTTAGCGAACATTTTGTTCAGATGCAAATGTAAACAGAATTTTGAAAATAGTTTTAGTATGACAGACAATTTTAGACATTTTGACAGAGGCGATGGGTAAACAGCCTGGTTTAAAACTGTAACCACATTTAGATCAACGCTTGCTTCTAAACCTCAGCCTACAACAAGAGTTTCATCCTGTGAAAGCAGAGAACTCTGGCCCACGCTGAGCAAACCTGAGCTGCTTTTGCCATGTAAAGGAAAAGCCACCGTTTCTAATGGAAATCACTTCATTAGCACTCTTCATAATCTAGTCACTACCCAGTCCAGACTGAGGGGACACTGGGCAGTCCACATTCTGCCTCAATCCCAGCTCCCACCACTAATAATCAGATATTCATTGTTCTCGCTTGGCTCAGGTGTGTTGAGAGCGGAAACGTGGACTCCTAGGTGTCCCTGAGGGGTGGACTGGGACTCGTGAGTCTATTAACATGACTGACAGAAACAGCCTATCTTTAGTGTTCTCACCAGCTTATCTAAATATAGAGCTTATCTAGGTGCTGCTGTACACAGACTCCAGCCCCCGTGCTAACATTTACCCACTTTAACATTCAACAGGGGAAGCTGAGAGGCAGCTTCGAGCACCATTGGTTTCTTTAATCTTTGCCCAAAGCCAGTGACGCTAACAAGGCAACTAGCGAAGGAGTCCACCATCAACATAGCTGGAGGACAGCCTGCAAGCGCCACAGCTTTCGGCAGAGCTGGAAAGACTAGGGGGCCCTCTTTACACCTCGAAAAACGATCTGTCGCTTTTTAGTCCCAGTCCAATTAGAAGCTCAACACCTTCAAAGACATTTCCATAAAGCGCACGCTGCTGGAGCAATTAGCATGTCTTTCTTTCCAGCAGAGACGCAGATGAAAGTGTAGAACATCAGTGAGATAACAGTGATCTGTGACCCCATGAGGTGCTGGCAGGTGAAGCTCATCATCCACCAGCCTTTCGCTCACCCTCTCTCTCTCTTGTTGGAGCTGCTTTTAGATAATAGATGCCTGAAAAAGGGTCCAGCTGCATAGCCCCCCCCCCCCCCCCCCCCCCCCCAGACCTAATGGAGGACGACTGTTTTGGCCACTTGCATTTGGCCAAAATTATGAGAGGTAGCTGCTGTCTGGGTATCATTAATGCAGTAAGTTTGCTAGATAGGTTATTAAGAGTTCAGTGTAGTTGGAATCAGTGTCGTTAAATTGCTTAAGTATAACTCACTCAGATTTAGCAGGCTGAAGATTTTCCACAAGAGGGTGCTATTTTCTCATCAAAGCTGCAAGTGAAAATTATAAAGCTGCAAGCTAAGTTTATCTCATCGTACTCAGCAGGAAAGCAACGATTCTTTTAACCGTAAACAGTTTCGCTTTCTTGCAGTTAGCTAGAATAAATCTAACGTTTCCCTGCTAGATATACTAAATAGTGAGAATGAAGTGTAGATGGAAACAAGCTTGTTGCGTTTCTCAAGTGTAACTCACTCACTCGGGTTTAGCAGGTTGACAATTTTCCACAAGAGGGCGCTATTATCTCATCAAATTGTGCTAGCAATGAAAAACGATAAAGCTGTGAGCTACGTTTTCCTTATTGTAGTCAACAGGAAAACAGCAGTTGTTTTGACTATAAGCAGTTTACACATCCTGTAGTTGGCAGTAAAGTTAAGATGGTTGTTTGTTGTATTTTTAATATCTAATGTCTAATATCTAAAATTTCTTAATCGAATGTTTCCAAGCTAGATAAACTAACTAGGTAGAAAGTTGTGTAGTTGGAAACAAGCTTGTTGCGATTCTTCAATGTAACTCACTCACTAACGTTAACAGGTTAAAGATTTTCCACAAGAGTGCACTATTTTCTTGTGAAATTGTCCTGGATATTAAGCTGGTTTGATTAGTTTGATTTGTTTTGGAAAACTTTATGTTGGCCAAAGTTAAGATAGTTAGCTGTTGTCTTGCGAAAATTAATAGCAAGAGTGCAGTGAAGCTGGAATCAGTGCCATTCAATTTCTTAAGTGTAACTCACTCACTCACATTTAGCAGGTTGAAAGTTTTCCACCAGAGGGAGCTGTCAAATTTCACATCAAATGGCTCTAGTTACAAAATGCAGTACAAGGTGAAAGTCATAAAGCTGTGTGGTGATTTTTTCTAGGGGCCGTCAAAAAGATTTGATTGTGGTGAAAAATGAAAATGAATCGTCTCATGGATGGATAGTGATCTTGGATTGAATACAAGACGTGACAGGAGACAGCAAGTGTCACAATGTTCATATATTAGCTGACGTCCACGTGACGATGATGTTTCCTGAAGAAATTTCTTCTTAAGGACGTTTGGTGAATGAGGCCCAATGTTCGTATATGAAATGTGCGAAGGTGAAGAACTTTTATATGATAACATAAAGGCTTCACACCAATTAAAGATTTCTCTTAGAAGTGCATGTCCAAGCCAATAACCATTTAAGCTTTATTTTTAAGGAGGTATTGAAATACTGAAATGACCACAGACACATTGGGCCTCCTTCACCAACCGTTCTTAAGAAGAAACTCCTTCTTCAAATCCACCTAAGCAGTTTTCAAGAAGATCCTGACATTTTCCAGTGTTTTCTTACTTGGGGTTGGGTCTCAGGTAAGAACAGGATCTACACGCCCTCAAGAGCAGAAAGGTGAGGACAGTTCTGTGCTTTAAGAGCACGTCATGAATCTGACGTAGAGTCTTCTGAGGACCTTTCCTTGAGAAGTTAAGGACAAACGTAGGAATGGTTGGTGAATGAGGCCCAATGTTCTTTAAAGTGCCTCAATCTGTGCTTGGAACATTTTGTGCATTGGAAATGGGAAGATATTCTAAATGTTGCCTCGGGTAGAAGCTTAGATGATGGTAGGTCTCTCTCTCTCTCTCTCTCTCTCTCTCTGTGTCTCTCCACTCTCTGAGTGTCAGCGCTGTGCAGCAGAGTGGAGAGATGACGGCACTGTGAAATGGCTCGTATTGATTGAGGAGAAGCGGGCGAGACCCGTTTGTTTGCCTCCGAACGTGGAGGCGATGCAACCTCTGGCTCTGGTGACACAGGGCCACTCCAGATCGATCCCAGAGTTGTCAAAATAAACCAAGAGAGAAGAAAAAAAATTCCCTGTAAAGTAATTCAAGTTCTGCCGAGGAGGTGGGCGAGCAGATGAGAATGCGGAATACACACACTCACATACACAGAAGCTGACCAGATCCAGGGTCAAGGCTGACTGGACATACATTCAACCAGAAAAGCGAATATCAGCTCGGAAGCTCAAAACCTCACTTGCTGGACATATCATAAACTGACCACCAGTGGTGGACGAAGTACAGAAACCATGTACTTGAGTTAAAGTAGATACTCAAGGTAAAATATTCCTCCAGTAAAAGTAGAAGTTCCTCCCTTTAGACCTCCACTGGAGTAAAAGTACTAAAGTATTTCCCTTCAAATGTACTTAAGTATAAAGTAAAAGTACTAAAAGAGTAATTCTGGCTCTGATGTCCTGTTATCATTTTTATAACCAGACTGGCTTCATGAACTCATTTCAGGTGAAAGTCCTCCAGCGTCTCTCTTGGTAAACCAGTCTTTTAATAGAACGTCATTAATTAGTGACGCTGACGTCTATTAAAATGATCAGAAGCACAAAACACTGAAGGTAAACAGGTTCCATCAGGGAGAACCGAGTGGCTCTGAAATCACTTTTTACACACAAGCAAAGTTTCAGTTTCAGATTTATTTACAACTTAGTTCCAAGTTTAAGTTGAATAAAAACTGGCTTTAAACTCAGGATCACAGATGAGCTCCTTTACTATGTTGATCTGTAGGCGTCTGTTCATAAACATAAACCAGCCCAAACTCATTTACTATAAAATGAAATGGTGTTTGTAGAAATTCAGAAAAAAGCCGCGTCAGTCTCGACTGCATATGTGGACATATTTCTATATTGAGCTCTATTTACACAAAGTTAGGTTAGTTCATCATTTATGTTGAACAGACTCTCCCAAAGTTTTACGCTGCTGCGCTGACGTTGAACCGCGTGCTGCACTGGGTCGGTATGACCAACAGGTCAAAACCAGCTCTAAACAAAGTGACCGCCGTGGGTGGGTAGAGTTAGGATAAGCTTAGTAAGACGTGGAACTGTAGCAGTTTTATCGCTGACATGATAAACAATTTTGAAATAAATGGATAAATTGGGGCAAAATTATCGAAAATGATTTGGAACCAAAATGTAGCTTTTTCATACTTTTTTCAGAATTGAATTTGTATTTTCTGTTGGGCTGTTATAAGTCAAGGCACCTTTGGCCAAAAACACAAAATAATAAAATAAGACGTGACTAAAATCTCACATTTCATTTTGAAGCCCGATTCGGGAACGTTCTGAGGTTTCCGTTCAGAGAAGCTCGGAGAACCGAACTGTTAGAGAGTTGAGGAGAGTGACTCACCCCAGTGCTGTCGTCCAGCCTGTACTGTTTCCAGGCTCGTCCTGCATCGCTGTACTGCAGCGCATAGCTGGACACCCAATCAGAGCTCCCGAAACGGCCCTGTGTGGCCACTGCAGTGACCTCTACCCTCTCCCGCAGGTCAACCTGCAACCAGCGCAGACGATCCGTGCGCTCCGGCGTCCAGCCTCCACCTCCTAAGACACACACACACACACACACACACACACACACACACTGTGATTTGGTCACGGGGACGGATGTTGTTAGGCATGACGTAAAGTGGAGTAAAACCCCATTCCCTGGTATAACATCACTGTAACGCACGGCCTCAAGTGGCGTATTGGCTTTAATAAACAGTGGCCAACGTGAAATGTGATAAAACACATTTTATTAGAACATAATTAAAGTTATTATCGACAACGTTTGACATAAACAAGTATTCCGCCAATAAATGTAGTGTGGTACTGATGCTGATTGCTGTACACTGCGGTCAATACGTGAACCTATTGTCGTATAACAGTGAACATATGATAACACAGCACTGTTTAATGCAGGAACCTTCACTTTATAAGTATTTTTATTGACCAAAACACCACCGTGAGTCTTATCTAGCACCAATCCAGCGCCGCCCCTCTACTCACACTGGGGCTGAGTCTCAAATGGCTCCCTGCTCCCTACATAGTGCACGACGTAGGGGTTTAAATACTGGATCCTGCAGCCCAGCAGAGAAAACACAGCTAAGAAACAGTCGATTGGGATTCAGACACGTCCACACTCGGTACATGATGCACTGTTCGGCTGTAGAGGCTAGAACTTCTAAATCGTCATAGCTAGAACACTATTTAGGGAGTACAGAACCGTTTGGGACTCAGTCTGGGTTTCACGCGACTTCTGACTGAAACACGAACATTTGAAGTGTGTAAAAGACTTACGCTGTAGTTTTACAGTAAATTATACCGTAAGTGCTTTAATTCAAGCCTGTGATATGAATAACAGGGCTGTTTAGCATGTGTGCTACCTTTTAGACTGTACGCTAGCTGACCAGCCTGGTTCTAGTTAAGAGAATAAGTTGTCAGCCCCTTCAGTTTAAACAAGAAATGGGTTCTTACTTCATCAGTGCACTCAGCGCTTTATGTGAGCAGCATTAGAGTCAAAGATGATTCATTTACAGTCCAAGGGTTTTTGGTGTCGTGGCGCAGTGATACAGAGGTGCTTATAATTTGGATTTCACAGCAGCTTCAAACGCGGCTCAGCCAATCAGATATGAGGATTTGGATCTATTCGTTTTATAATACGAATTATTCAATAACTACAGGGACTTTGCTGCAAACTGGCGGAGCTATTCTTAGATTATGGAAGCGTGTGATGCAGCTTTGGGCCCGCCGGTGGGCCCTGGGTGTTTCAGGGTCTAAAAGTATTGAGAACCTGATATCACACTTCAGCTCGAACATCTCGAAACAGACTTCATAAGAATTCCGTGACGCTCCTTCATTAGCAAAACATAAACTTTTAATTCAACTTGAAAAGAAAACCTTTCCGCACCAACCCGGCACTCAGAGGCACGTCTGCCAGCCACGACTTTAAAGTGCCGCCTGTTCCAGCTACAGTTCATCCGGTGGGAAAGCAGACAGCGATGCCGATGTCACGATGGGTGTGAGTTTGTGTCTGTGTGTGTGAGAGTGTGTGTATCTGTGTGTGTTTGTGTGGGTGACTGTGTTTGTGTGTGTGTGTCTGAGAGAGCGTGAGCATGAGTGTATCTGTTTGTGTTTATGTGTGTGTGTGTGTGTGTATGTGTGTGTGCATCTGAGTGTGTGTGTGTGTATGTGTGTGTATCTCAGTGTGTGTGTGTGTGTATGTGTCTCTGTGTGTGTGTGTGTGTGTGTATGTATGTGTGTGTCTGTGTGTGAATGTATATGTGTGTGCGTGTATCTGGCGTGTGTGGGTGTGTGTGTGTGTGTGTATCTGAGTGTGTTTGTGTGTGTATGTGTGTGTGTATCTGTGTGTGTGTGTATCTGTGTGTGTGAGATTATGTGAGTATCTGTGTGTGTGTGAGTTTGTGTGTGAGTGTGTGTGTGTGCGTGTGTGTGAATGTGTGGTGTGGTGTGTG
>NC_051235.1:2542500-2545000 GCF_015220715.1 Pygocentrus nattereri | reverse complement strand
TCGCTGGAACCGGTGGAGAGATTCTGCATCTCGTATCTCCTCCTTTGTCGTTTTTCAGTTTTTAACATAATTTGAAAATATCTGTGGTTTTTTACATTGTGTGTGAATTTCACGATGAATGGATCAAAGGAAACGGCCCCAAATGGCTTGGAAAGACGTCTGGTTCCATTGACTTCCATTATAAGTAAAGCAGGTTTTTTCCTTCTCCTGTAAAATAATCACTTTGGAGATGCAAGGTTTTGTTCTGACAGCAGTGAGATATATAATGGCAAGCCAAACAAGAAATATTTCATGGACATATATATATATATATATATATATATATATATATATATATATATATATATATATATACAGTGAACTTTGATATATATGGAATGAGCATTGATATAGATATATAGACTACATATATTGAAATATATCTCAAATCAATCACTTGTTTTTTCATAAAATCCCAACTTTAAGTCTTTACATAATGACTACTTTTCTTAAAATATTACATTTATATCTTCAAATACTCATTTTCTCAAAATATGTCTGCATGTCTTTTAACGAGTCATCATCGTGAAATTCTACCAGTCAAGTTTTCAACATAGTACGTCGTTTCTTTTAGGAAAAACAACATTATTTTAACATAGTAAGTTAATATTTTGACATAATAAGTCAATATACTGACATAGTAGGTACATTTTGTTATAAACATCTTTTGAGATTTAATAATAATTTGAAAAGCTCATTATTCTGACACAAGTTACAATTTGGAGATTTTGAGAAATAAAGACATTCCTCTCAAATTAATAATGTTTTCGTCATAATATCCCATAAACTGTACCTATGTTTCTTGAAATATTGACTAGCTTTCTAGAAATATTACGTTCATATCTTCAAATACTTCATTTTCTCAAAATAATGACTATGTGCCTTGAAATCATGAGTCATGTTCATGAAATATTGTTCCTCATAATAATTACTAATTTTATTGGGACTTGTAGATACTGTGATATTAAAGAGTTATTAAATGTCAAGAAAGCAAGCATTTAGGGTAAGAAGTCATTATTATAAGATATTATTTCATGATTTCAAGTCGATATTCTGACACAGTATGTTTTGGTTCATATTTTGATATAATAAATATGTTTTGAGATAGTAATATTTTGAGAAATTATTATTCTGATATAGTTAGTATTTAGACATAAAAATCTTATTAATATAGACATATTAATAACATAGTAAATGAAATTAAGTCATTATTTTTATGTAGTAAGTTCATATACTGACACAGAATGTTAAGATTTTGACATAAAAAATCTAAAATTTAAGAAGTTAAATCATTATTTCTACACATGATTATGATTTTGACATAATAAATCTGTATTTTGAAAATTAAGTCTTTTTTTACATAATAAGTTCATATTTTGACAAAGTAAAGCAACATTTTGACTGGTCACCATTTTTAGACAGTTAGTCAATATTTAGAGAAAAATGAAAAAAAAAATGGTTTGAACATTATTATGAGATAAAAAGTCACTATTTAGAGTCAAACTTTTGGAAAGAGAAAAGGAATCTGGGTGATTGTTTCTCCTCTGCATGGCAGGAAATGCCAATCAGCCAAAACAGAATGTAAAACTAAATGATTATGAAAACAATTATACAATTTATTCATATATTATGCAATGTAAATTATAAAATAGCAATAATAACTGTAAGCTAAGGGTTAAAAATCCAGTTTGCTGGAGTACACAGACATTTCAATCATCCACCCACACTATGATGCACTAAAATATTATTAAAATATTAAAATAGGTTCGATCTCTTGCTCTCTCTCTCCCTCCCTCTCTCGCTCTCTGTCTCTCTCTCTCTCTCTCTCTCTCCCACTCTCTCTCTCTCTCTCTCTCTCTCTCTCTCTATCCCACTCTCTCCCTCCCTCTCTCTCTCTCTCTCTCTCTCTCTCTCTCTCTCTCTCTCTCTCTCCCTCCCTCTCTCGCTCTCTGTCTCTCTCTCTCTCTCTCTCTCCCACTCTCTCTCTCTCTCTCTCTCTCTCTCTCTCTATCCCACTCTCTCTCTCCCTCTCTCTCTCTCTCTCTCTCTCTCTCTGTAAGAAGTCAATTGAGCGAGTGATGTTTCTGAGGCTCATAAATATGAATGACTGAATGACAAGAAGATGCTGTCCTGTCCCTTCTGCACCTCCGCTGCCTCATCCCTCTCTCCGCTCTGACAGACTGCAGGAATAAAGTGACAGGTGCAGCCAGGTTATGCTAATTTCGGGCGGTGGATGAGGCCAGCATAAAGCCCTCGACGCAGCGACCCAGCTTTCTGTGACAAGCACCCGCAAACCCAAACGCTGGACTGGGCACTCGCCAAAATAAAGCTGCCAAAAAGAGCTCGTGGATGCCATAGAAGAATCAATTTTCCCCAAAGAACCTTCCAGTGGACAAGATTTTCCTGCAGATTGAGTGTGAAGAGCCTTAATATGTTCAAATAATCACTATACCAGCCTTAC
>NC_051235.1:2440000-2537500 GCF_015220715.1 Pygocentrus nattereri | reverse complement strand
CAGATTGATGTATAATATGCTGGAGATGCTATATAGCACCAAAAAGGTTCTGCTACTGTGACAATACCAAGCTTGTAATAATAGCAGAACCCTTTTTGGTGCTATACATTCGTGGAGCTGAGACGTGATATTAAGAGGCTTTTCTGGACAAACTGGACAAAAGGGGCAGAGCAGAGACTGCGTGAGAGAGAAAACGTAGAGGGGAAAGAAAACATGATATGAGAGGTGAGAGGTGGGGGCAGAGAGAGAGAGAGGGTGAGAGAAAGCGAGAGAGATGGAGAGTGGAGACAAAGAGAATGTGAAAATAGTCACAAACATCGGGTTTCGAGTGTGACGGTCATTTAAATGCTGCAGGAGGTTTTCTCCACAGTCTGTCATGCATCTTTCAGCACCACGCTCGAACTGTCCAGCCGCGGTAGCCGACAGGCCGCAACCTGAGCTCCCCACACCTGCGACCTGTGAACACAAGCGCTCCGGCGCATCTGTTCCACTTTTATGTGTCAAGCCAGAGTGGAGCTTTGTATTCAGATTCATGCTGCATCTGTCTGCTCTGCCTCCCTGCCGTGGTTTTAATATGTTAATCCTCCCGGTTCCTCCTGCTTCATTTACAACTTTGGTTACGGAGAGCCAACCAACAAAACCAGGGGTGCCACCAAAGCGGGTGGCACTGGGGTGAGCCCCCACCAATGACAAAAAGAACTGACTTCACAGTAGAACTGATTTTAAACATCAGGAATCAAATGAAAACACATTCTCAGAGAAACTTCTAATGGGTGGAATAACTCCTCTAGAGGGCGGTGCTGAGCGACGTGTGTTTATTTGTTGTTTGATAATGACGCCTTTATGACTGGGGGAGAAGGAGGGCCATCCTCCCCACCCAGAGAAAGTGAAGTCAGCTATGCTATCTGGGACTTACGGATGGCTGTGGCATCACTCAAACTCACAATCCGATGGCAACACTTAGATGGTTACTATCAGAGTGTCTCTGCCCATCAGACCCATTAATTGATGTAATTCATTAATAATGTTAGATATGACTGCTTCTTTAGTTTTAGCAATGGTGCTACGAGGCTAATGTAGCCATCAAGCAATGGAGGCTTTTACCCCATCAGTTAGCATGATGCTAAGTGCAGTCATCAAACCTCAACCTGTGTGACGTTAAGTAATCGCTAAAAGACTGAAATGTGGTACTTATTTAGCTCATTTTAGTGCAGAATTTGTAGTTTTGTCTGACATCCTGAAACGAATATAAAATATATAATGTGTCGTAACTTTTGCCTGTTAGTCCTTATTTTCATGGAATTTGACCGGAGGTGCCAAAAACTTTGCATACAACTGCCAAATTCTCTACAGTATGTAAATATTTAGTAAAAAAAGAAAAATATATGGCATAAAAATTGTAATTAAAAACCCATCAATAAAATAACAGTAAAATAAGATAATAAACTAATTAAAATTAGCTTAAAAAATTAAATATCAATTCACAATGAAATTTCTTTAAAAAAAGTGTAATTGTAAAAATTGGAAGCAAAAACTTTGTTCACTATTTTCTTTTCTATGAAATTGAAACAATAAAATACGTAATTAAAAATGTAAAAAGTAGCGTTTTTCAGGAATCTCTAATAATCTTCATCATTATAATGATTAGTCCTGATTAGGAACTCACAGGTATCTGCTGTTTTATCTGTGCACAGCTCTCAACTTCACTGCAGGCCTGACTTGGTTAAGTGATGGTGGTGATGTTCTCTCTCGGGGCCTCCGAGCTGAACTCGACCCCTCAGGCATTTCCCTAGGACCATCCGGGCCGAATGCGCCGGCCAGCCCGTCCCGTGGTGACCCGCTCGCCACGTCCTTATGCCAACACACCCCAGCCTGAACGCGCCTCCGCCTTCGCAAGTGGCTCGTCATCTTTATTCATGGCACCGTGCGTAATTAAAGCGGCTCTTCTGGACCTCCTCTGGAAAGCCAGCAAATTAGCCCTGACCTGATTCCGCTCCCGGTTGCCCATGGCAGCGCGGGCTGATGCAACACAGAGCAGGAGAGAAGAAGTCTGTTATTTAAAAGTGATGCCGACGTGGAGAGACACTCCAGTCCCAGTGCTCGCACGTTCTCCTCAGAATGCTCCAAACATAACCCGGGCCTACAGAACCACACTGGACTCAGTGCTTCACACCACGGCCAGTCGCTCGGCTGCACAGCTGACACTGACCGTATGACTTAATACCCACATAGTGTTCACAGAAACACAAACACTCTCAAAAACCCGGATACGGAACGCTCTTCAGTTCTAGACAGCACCAAAAAGGATAATCATACATTCTTGCGTACAAGCTTAGTATCGTATCAGTACTACAACACTCTTTGATGGTATATAGAACCACATACAACACATCTGAAGAACCATTTCCCCATGCCAAGTACCATTTAAGCATCAAATGGTTCTATAAAGAACTTCTGGTTGTAAATAGAACCTTGACAATTACCAAAGAACCCTCGAATAAGCTTGCACCTTTAAAAAAACAGATAGTTCTTCAAGGGTTCTCTACTGAAGACAGTGGTTCTACATAGAGCCATGAGCACACGAAGAAGCATTTGCATGCTTCAAGGGTTCTTTGCACTGTGAAATGGTTCTTCAGATTTTTTTTTTTTTCAAAAAAAAGGTTCTGGATAGCACCAAAAAGGCTTCTGCTGTTACATACAAGCTTGATATCGTAACAGTACAACAACCCTATACAGAACCATATACAACACATTCTCTATCCATGCAAAGAACTGTTTCACCATGCACAGAACCATTTAAGCATGAAAAGGTTCTATATGGAACATATGGTTTTCAATAGAACCTTTGCCATTACTGAAGGACCACCAAGGAAGTATCTGTTTAAAAAAGTACAAATACAAAGCATGAAGAACGCGCTTCTAAAAAGGTGGTTCTACAAGGGTTCCTTAGTAAAAGAACAAAGGCACCAAGAATGGTTCTACTATTGTATACAAGCTTGATATCTTAACAATACTTCAACCCTTTGGCGCTATATAGAACTATATACAACATGTTCACGATCGATCTGAAGAACCATTTCACCATGCAAAGAACCATTTAGGCATGGAATGGTTCTATATAGAACTCATGGTTCTAAACAGAACCATTGCCATTACTAAAGGACCCTCAAATAAGCATGGACTTTTAAAAAAGACGGTTCTTTAAGGGTTCCTTAGTGAAGGACTAAAGGCATCTTTATAGTTTTGAACCATTTCATTTCATACTTGTTGACGTGATAAATAGGTTCTTCAGATTGATGGAAAAAATGTTCCATATGGTTGGATGCAGAACGCCCTTTGAAAACGGTTCTAGAAAGCACCAAAAATGATTCTCCCATTGTATTCAAGCTTAACATCATAACAGTACTACAACACTTTTTGGTGGTATGATGTCAAACCTGTAACAATAGGAGGAGAACCTTTTTAGGTGCTCTACAGAACCATTTCAACCAAAAAAGACTGTACAGAACCATCTACAGCACATTCTGGTATCTATAACGAAAAAGAACCTTAAGGAGCCGTATTTGTGAAGAGTGTAAATCTACACCCAGCTGTGTTCAGTGTATCACTCTTTCCCTTCATTCCAGCTTCCGTTCTTGTCAGGAGCCTCACTTTCAGCTCCTCAAAGAACCTGAAGACACGCCTCCAAAGCTCAGTCTGAGAAGCTGGTTGATTTTCTGAAGTAATCAAACCCATTCAGTGGTGCTGAGGTCTGGACTCTGGGGCGGTCAGTCCATCGTCCAGCTTCTTTGTTTGATGTGTCCGTCTCCTTTTCTCAGTGAGGTTCTTCTCGATCAGCTACACGTCCTTTCAGACCCACAGCGCTGAGTGGTCTCCTCACAGTGGAAGGATGGACAGAAACACCTGTGGATGTTTTCAGATCTGAAGCAGCTTGATCTGAAGCTTTCAGTGCTGTTTATCTGATGGGACAGTTTTGGGGTCTAACAGGTCTTCCAGGTGGTTGTTAGGAGTCCCGTTTTCTCTGTAGCTTTAAATCAGTTTTTGAACTCCAGTTTTAGAAACTTCTTTTATTTTCCTTTGGATTTCTCCTTCATTACACATGGAAATGAAGGTTCTCTAACTTTTCCACAGGGCTGCAGATCTCTAATCGCTTGAATAATTCTGCTGGTTGATTTGCGGACAAAAATCTGTGCAATCATTAATACACAGCTGAACGTACAGTCTGTGCTAAAGTATAATTGAATATTCAGTGTGGTGCATATTTGCATAAATGAACTATATTATAAAAACAGCTAATTTATCAAAGACCACTGGACACATTATTATATCTACAAGCTAATTTACCTACCAGTGCAGTAAGATCACTTAGTAAAAACTCCTTAAAACAAATAAAGGTGTCAATAAATAGGGCAAAAAATTGGAATTATTCCAATTTTTCCAAAATTTCAACATAATTGAGCTGTAAACAGAGGTTCAGACGTCTTCACAGTGGTGGTGATGGGAACCAGGCGTCGCCATGACTACAACACAGATATAGACACTTTATTTACCATCCAGAACCACCAGAGAACCTACACGAGTCTTCTGAGCTTATATGGAATGTTGATGATGGAAAACAGTGGAAAATCTGGAATACTGAGTTTTCTTTGGGGACTATTTTGCCGCACAGCGCCCTGCATGTCTCCCTCCACCATGAATGGAGTTGAAGTTCTCTAAACTCTCATAAAACAGCGTCTCAGTCATCAGGCAGTGAATTCAGAACCAGTTCATGTAGGAACTTTCTGTAGGAGCTTTTAGAGGGACGTCTGGTTCCCATCACCACCACTGTGAGGAGCTTTTAGAGGGACGTCTGGTTCCCATCACCACCACTGTGAGGAGCTTTTAGAGGGACGTCTGGTTCCCATCACCACCACTGGGAACAGTTAATTGAGTGGTCACTGCTGCTCTTGGCTGGATACTTTTGGTTGGTGGAGTCTTGCAGTGAAGTATTATTTAATTCATGCATGTTTCTTCATTTATTCCTTGTTTAATTATTTAGGCATAAATCCATCTCAGATTTGTTCAACTCCATTATAGCTTTTCATAATCCAGCTGCAAATTCATGTGGATCTGATTTGTTTTTCTCTGTAGACCTGTTGTATTGATCCTTATAGACTGACGTTGCTAAATAATTTTAATTTAGATTTTTTCGGGGTGTAGAGAGGAAATTGAATAGATTTTTTTTCCGTATAATTAAATGGATAAGATGGAAACATTGTCATTCAGAGTGGGTTGATCATCTACAGAGACTCACAGAGTCAGAACCGTTCCCAGTGGTGGTGATGGGAACCAGACGTCCCCCTCTAAAAGCTCCTCACAGTGGTGGTGATGGGAACCAAATGTCCCCCTCTAAAAGCTCCTCACAGTGGTAGTGATGGGAACCAGACGTCCCTCTAAAAGCTCCTACAGAAAGTTCCTACATGAACTGGTTCTGAATTCACTGCCTGATGACTGAGACGCTGTTTTATGAGAGTTTAGAGAACTTCAACTCCATTCATGGTGGAGGGAGACATGCAGGGCGCTGTGCGGCAAAATAGTCCCCAAAGAAAACTCAGTATTCCAGATTTTCCACTGTTTTCCATCATCAGCATTCCATATAAGCTCAGAAGACTCGTGTGGGTTCTCTGGTGGTTCTGGATGGTAAATAAAGTGTCTATATCTGTGTTGTAGTCATGGCGACGCCTGGTTCCCATCACCACCACTGGTGGGCGGGGCTGAACCGCTGCAGGCTGAATGGGTTGATACATGGATGATTCTACTGAACTGGTTCAGAGTCAGAGCTGAAACACAATTAGGACTTAACTTTTTTTGGACTTCCACCTAAAATCAGTTCATTCTGAGCTCAGAAACTCAGCAGCTCATGACCAGCCAACTCAGCTTTGAACAGCTGTTCACACAGAAAATCACCAGATTTTACAGTAAAACACTAAAAAGAGCTGAACTGCAGAAAATATGGCGATTCTTAATGTTCCTCACTGACTTTCAGGCTTTGGGACACATTTACTTCAGAACACTGAGATCTAACTGCTCACCATGTGGCCATGAGGGACAGGGATGCAGCCTCACTGTCTGCTCTGAAATCCAGGGGCGTGGCTAAAAGTAGGCTCCGCCCACAGACTCAAACTGTGTTTCAGTGGTGATATAAAAATGTGAGCCTGCATTTTTAGAATACATTTATTTTTATTTTAAAATTACACACATCATTTATAAATTACATTACATTTTAGCAGACGCTTTTATAAATCTGAATTATAAATTATAAATCTGAGTCTTCCAACTTATTATAGTTAATATATACCATATATATAGTTAATATATACCAAAATATTATAGAATTAAAATATAAAAATATCAAACAGAGAAATAAAAATATCTCTGTTAGAAGAACATTAAAAAAAGTGTCAGTTTTAAAAGCGTAAGTTTAGGGTTCAGCGTTTGGCGCCGACACCTCCCGAGTAGAAAGTACCCTATAAATGATGCTTTTGTCTGTAATAATGCGGAGGGTTTAAATATTTTAGAACATAACCACTGCAAATATCTCAGATCTGAAAATTTGGATTGTTTTTTTTACATTTTTTAAAAACATTTTGGAACCGTGGTTTGAGCTAAATTGGTATGGTGGTTCATTCGCTCTCAAGCAAAGACTGAAGCTACAATGCTAACGTAGCTAACAAGTAACCCACGCTCATTAGCAGCAATCAGCATCAAGCTAATTGCCTCAAACCGAGTTGAACAGACTGGATTATGTGGGGACTGCACTGTACGGACTGAAGCTCCGGCTTCGATATGGAGCTATTGTTTTTCGCTTAGCCTGGAGCAAAACTAAGCCAACTTCAGACACCAAGCAGGGCCGATTAACAACATCTAAGAATGTCTGAAATGCGTCGAATTGCTTCTTAATTAAATTAACGATGTTACTCCGGTTCAGTGCAAAACTAATTCAGCCGACGCTACAAATAAGACACTCTGCTCGCCTGCAAAGACGTTTCCGTTTAGCGTTTGCATGCACAGAGAAATCTCCCTGTAGACAGCAGCTTTTCCCCCACTCTGCTTTTGTTCTGCGCTGCAGCTGCAGAGCCGTCCGCACGTTCCAGCACCTGCGCTTTAAATCCAATTATCGCTTGTCGGCATGTTTCTCGAGGGCTGCGTGTGGTTTTTTCCCCTGCAGCTCTCCCAGCACTTCACTCTGCCACCGGCCTTAACGGAAACCCAGGCCTGCACATTCGCATTATAATGCAGCGCAAGGGTGGACACGCACGCAAGGGTGGACACGCACGCAAGGGTGGACACGCACGCAAGGGTGGACACGCACGCAAGGGTGGACACGCACGGAAACAGACGCACGTGTGAATAATAAACAATAAGTTCCTTTCACAAACCCAAGGACAAAAAAATAAAGAATAATCATTCACACTACAGATTGGAGAAAAAGGAAGGTTTTTAACACGGATTTGAAGGAAGACAGAGAAGAGCAATTCCGAAGAGAGGAAGGTAGAGAATTCCAGAGTTTGGGGGCAGCAGCGCTGAAAGAGCTGCCACCCACAGTAGAAAGTCTAGTGGAGGGAACTGTGAGGAGTCCAGCATTAGAAGATCGGAGATCTTCTAACGAGAAGCACAGTATAGAGAAATGAGATCAGAAAGGAATGTCGGAGCCGGACCATGTAGAGCCCGAAGAAGGAGTTTGTGCTTAATCCTGGAATTAATAGGAAGCCGATGCAACTGTGGAAGAATAGCTGAGTGCCTGGTGGAGCTCAGAACCCTGGCTGCTGGGTTTTGGACGTGTTGAAGACGATTGATCAGTTTAACGGGAAGGCCATAGAAAAGGGAGTTACAGTAGTCGATGCATTGATCAAGGTTTCAGCGTCAGTGTCGCTCAGCGTGGGGCGTAAGTGTGGAATGTTATGCAGATGGTAAAACGTGGCTTCACCTGAGACTGGAAAGTAAGAGGTGAGTCAAGAAGACAGACGAGGTTCTTAACAAACTGGGCTGGCTTAATATCGACTCCATCAATGTTGACTGAAAAGTGCAATGCCTGGGAAAGTGAGGTTTTAGATCCAACTAACAACCTCGGAGGTAGTGCTGCCATAAATTTGATGGCATCAGCACAGCAGTGAAAGTTAACGCATAATCACCAAATATAAACGGATTTAATCCACATTATCTGCTCAGACGCTCCCAATTGAGCCTGACGCCAAGGCATTAAAACGGTGTAAACATATGGAGGAAATTCATATTAGATGCAGCGAAATGTGTTAATATGCATATAATAATGCATACAAAAATAATGCATTCAGCCAATCAGCTTTAGAATCAGGAGGTTCTGGCATTTCCAAGTATGGAAGACTTGGAACACCATGTGTCTTCTAAGCCGCTTCTCCTTCTGGATCACAGGGGGTGCTGGAGCCTATTCCAGGTCATAGGGCGGAAGGCAGGATACACCCAGGACAGGTCGCCAGTCCATCGCAGGGCAGACAGACAGACACAATCACACCTAGAGGCAATTTAGCATGTCCAGTTAGCCTGACTGCATGTCTTTGGACTGAGGAAACCGGAGAACCTGGAGGAAACCCACACAGACATGTGGAGATCATGCAGACTCCACACTGAAAGGACCCTGGTTACCCGGCTGGGGAATCGAACCCAGGCCCTCGTTGCTGTGAGGCGAATCAGGGACAAGATAGCTCAGTAACTCTATAGAATAAGCAACATAAGAAGCAACACCTCACAACTTACTAAGCCTAAAGCCTGGGCAGGGAAGATAACTGGACATCACACAATCAAACACACAAGCGAGAAACATCAGTAGTCAGGTGAAGCTGATTTCTGACAGGTGGAACCAGTCGGCCTAGAAGTCAGGTGATCGCCCAGGGGATTCTGGGAATTGTAGTCCTGCGAGTCATGACTGGAGGGATGTGTGACACCACGTCGACTTTGTTGTTTTCCTAAAGTTAGATCTGAGGCACATGTGCTCTATTGAAAGTGCTTGTTAGCTAGCTAATTTAGCTAAAGTAAGCTAACGTTTAAGGTAAGCAAAACTCTCAGCACAGCTCTCTCTGTAATGTGCATATTAACTCCCTTAAAATAATTAATAATTAATATTTTCCTCAATAAAAAAAAGCTTATTTACTCTTTACAAAGATGGGAATTTTTATAAAAGTGTTAATATTTGAATAAACAAAATGTATAGAATATTCATTAATAATGATTATATCTATCTGTATAAATATATATATATATATATATATATATAAACAGTGATGTTCTGGATGTGAGTGTGTGTGTTTCCCCATCTCCAAGCCGCTCCTCGAGGAAGTCCAGTATTATATGTAGTTAAAAAGCAGCTCCTGGTTTGACCAATCAGTGCTCAGTAAATTGAGCTCATGATGTAATTGATGATATTAACGAGTCTCTGTGGCGGCTGTGAAGGTGTCCAGGAAAAATATGGACCAGAGAAATGCTATAATTCTATAAAATGTGATAAACTCACTGCTGAAAGTACTGTATATAAATAAATATATATATAATATAAACACGTTTCTCTTTACATTGTGCGTGAATTTCATGATGAATGGATGAAAAGAAACGGCCCAAAATGACTTGGTGAAGACGTCCGGCTCCATTGACTTCCATTAAAAGTAAAGTAGGTTTTTTCCTTCTCCTGTAAAGTCTCCATGTGGAGATATGAGGATGTTCCAACAGCAGCGATTGAAACATATTCATATGTGAAATTTTGCCGGTCATCTGCTGACATGATTCTGACATCGTCCTTCGCCCCAGGGATTATCACTACAGCAGCAGCAGCACTTTTACTTCAGTGAACAACTTTATATATATATTTATATATATATATATATATATATATATATATGTGTATGTAAATGTTTTTTTAGGTAACACGTTCAGTTGTAGGTAAATCATGTAAATTATCTCCATGGCTTCAATCCTCTTACTTACTTAATGCTCTTTCCAGCTCTGCTCCTCACTGCCAGAGCTCTACACAGCATTATTAAATGCAATAGCATCGGCTCGCAGTGCACCGCGCTGACAGTCGGTCCTAGTAACAGCCAAGCAGCCTGGGTGAGCAGTTCCTCTTCTGAATACAAATTTCTGGCGTCTTCAGTGAGAAAAATGAGAATTCTTCACTCGGTTTCTAACTAGCAGAGCCGGGTTTGGCAAAAATGAAGAAAGCGACAACGGCGATAACTGGGTTGCTGTGCTAGGCACAGATTCTGGCAGCACTTCTGAAAATATCCTAAACTAGTCCCTGCCAGCTGAAGTACAGTACGCATGCCTGCGTACTGTACGGACAAAATTGCAAATTAAAAAATGAAATCCCAGCATGCCGTCCATCCTCCTTCTGAAGGCTGCTCCATTTAGCCTACCCAGCTACAAGAGGGAAGCTGTATGAATACAGCAGCCGTTAACAAAGCCAAGTGGAACAAAGCCATGGCTCAGACATTAATATTGCAGAGACCGAAACTGCTTAGATACGGCGACAGAAATCAGCGTCGAACGCACAGCGTCTTCTTTCTAGGTCAAAAAAGAGGCCTTGTGAAACGAAGCGGTCGGAGCTGCGCTCTGTGACGCCTGTCAAAGCACAACTGCTTTAATGAACGACATCAAAACACGCCTCGGCGACCCTCGGCCCAGCTCCCGACAACAAGGCCCTGTTTTACAGCGAGAGCAGCCGGTACTGATTAAAGCGAGGGCAGCTAATATGCCTCTATAATAATATCGCCTCTCATGGCTCTCTGCGCTGGTCTGATCAGTCTGACGGTTATTCGCATTCGTAATCCCTGAGCCCTTCAGAGACAATCACTCGACTGAAGAACATCCACACTATCCTGTCCTTAAAAGCTATTCCAGAATTAAGAAGCTGATATTACCAGTAAAGTAGGGCTAAAGGAGACCTCCTCGGTGGACAATAATCTCTTGGGTTTGTTGTCCTTGTGAATACATCACACCAGGAGGCTGCAGATGGGTCACTCTACAGGCTAGTCGAACGGCCCCTTCCTACCAAAGTCATCAGCTCTTGAAATCTACCTGGTCTGGGTTGCGTGGTGTATTTCGCCAGGGTCTTACAAGTGTGCCATGGACGTGGTTTCATAGTGTGTAGAATTTCCACACAGATAATCTGCGAGGGATGCTGTCTACAGCGCCCCCTAGTGGATTTGTTAGTGGACTAGTAGACTAGTCTACGCAATCCCTAGCCCACACTATGCTTGACCAGTCAAAGCAGCATTTCTAAAAGAATACGTTTTACAGATAAGGTGTTTTTGTTAAAACTGAAAGAGATATCATCCCTTAGTTGGGAAAATAAAGACTAAAACATGGTCAGCACGCGCTGCCGTGAGTCACCCGGTTAGTTCTGAAATATTTGTTTAAAAGTCAGATGCGTTCGCTCGCCAGGTTTCACCCCATGTCATACATCTTTACGTATTAATGACACACACATGGTCAAACAGAAGGTCCGGCTCGACGTCTAGGCCTTTAGTGACCTCAGAATCAACATCATACTGATGGCAGCAGTAGACAGTTCGCTCACATCCTCAGAAGACGTGCCCTTCACCAGGTTTAGACTGATTTCTAGTTGAATTCTCTTTCAGTTATCAGATTCATCCTATTGGGGTTACAAATTGTTATGGCTTTTCTACTCTTCTGTTTGTTCAGGGAAACGTGTTAAAGTTATTTTCCGTGATGATCCACCACAGCAGTCTTCGGGCGGAAGGCAGGATACACCCTGGACAGGTCGCCAGTCCATCGCATGGCAGACAGACAGACACAGACAGTCACTCACACCCAGGGGCAACCTAGCATGTCCAATTGGCCTGACTGCATGTTTGCAGACTGCTGGGATAGGCTCCAGCACCCTATATATCTGTATATACCTGTATATCTGTGTACAGGGAGCAGCCTTGACCTTAGCTCTGCATGTGTGTGTGTGTTAAGCCACTAACGTCCGGCGCAAACAGCAGCTATAGATCCGCCCCTTGTTTTGGGCTGGAATTAGATCTGACACTTGTGCTGACAAGATCAGGGCAATTACTGAGTTAGACAATGATCTACTGTACTGCTGCAAGCTCAGCATTTTCTGCTTGGAGAGAGAGAGAGAGAGAGAGAGAGAGAGAGAGAGAGAGAGAGAGAGAGAGAGAGAGAGACAGAGAGAGAGAGAGAGAGAGAGAGGGAGAGAGACAGAGAGAGAGAGAGAGAGAGACAGAGACAGAGAGAGAGAGAGAGACAGAGAAAGAGAGAGAGAGAGAGAGACAGAGAGAGAGAGACAGAGAGAGAGAGAGAGAGAGAGAGAGAGAGAAGAGAGAGAGAGACAGAGAGAGAGAGAGAGAGAGAGAGAGAGAGACAGAGAGAGAGAGAGAGACAGAGAGAGAGAGAGAGAGAGAGAGAGAGAGGGAGAGAGAGAGAGAGACAGAGAGAGAGAGAGAGACAGAGAGAGAGAGAGAGAGAGAGAGAGAGAGAGAGAGACAGAGAGAGAGAGAGAGAGAGAGACAGAGAGAGAGAGAGAGAGAGAGAGAGAGAGAGAGAGAGACAGAGAGAGAGAGAGAGAGAGAGAGACAGAGAGAGAGAGAGAGAGAGAGAGAGAGACAGAGAGAGAGAGAGAGAGAGACAGAGAGAGAGAGAGACAGAGAGAGAGAGAGAGATAGAGAGAGAGACAGAGAGAGAGAGAGAGAGAGAGAGACAGAGAGAGAGAGAGAGAGAGAGAGAGAGAGAGACAGAGAGAGAGAGAGAGAGAGAGAGAGAGAGAGAGAGAGACAGAGAGAGAGAGAGAGAGAGACAGAGAGAGAGAGAGAGAGAGACAGAGAGAGAGAGAGAGAGAGACAGAGAGAGAGAGAGAGAGAGGCAGTATTAGTACAGTGTTAAAGCAACAGCTCAGCCAAATCAATCAGCCGAGACGCGTTCGAGGTCTGAAGTTTGCTTCTTTCGTTTTACCACTGGAGCTATGAGGCTAATGTTGCTAACAAGCAATGGACTTTTATAGCCAGCAGGTTAGCACTGTGCTAATTGTATGCCTACATAATGAGACTCTCACCTCAAACGACATCAGAAGACCGTCAGCTATAAAAATGGACAGGCAGATTTCCGATGACGGAAAAAAGAAAAAAAATCACCTCAATCATTTCTTACTATGTCCAAATAATGACTTATTTTCTCAAAATATTGACTAACCATGTTGAAATAATAGCTCAATATCTCATAACAATGATTTATTATCCTGAAGTATTATTTACACCGTTTTTTGACGTAGTATCTCAAAATCTCATAGGATTTAAAAGAAAACCAAGAAGTGAAGTGATTATTTCAGGAACATTATTATTATTTCAAGATATTAAGTCAGCATTTCAAGAAAACAAGTCACTATTTTGAGATACTGAGTCAGGGGTGCTCAGTCCTGGTGCTGAAGATCTGCCAACCTGGTGAATTCACATCCATCACACCTGGCTCTGGTTGTCGGAATCTCACAAAGGCCTTCGTTACCTGATTACCTGAGTTTTATTAGGGTAGGAGCCGGACTCTACAGGGTGGTAGATCAACAGGACCAGGACCGAACGCTGTACCAAGAAATATTTTGAAATATTGCCGCCACAAAAAGGACAAAAACAACAGAGACAATTTAACGTTGTCACCTACATTTCTTTGTTTTTCATTTTTTATCCCTTTTTTTCCCCAATTTAGTCCTGGCCGCCCACTCGCGAGGTCTCCCTCCATAACACTTTTGCCAAAATATCACGTTAAGCATTCAGAGTTAGAGCAATTTAAAGATGAACTCTTATATTAAAAGAAAGCGCTATACACACGCCAGGTCTGCACAAAGCACGTGAACTTCAAGGGTCCATATTGTGGAAATCTACATTTTTCTTGCTGGTATTTATTTTTTTTAAGAGTTTCACAGAGCTGGAAAAATGTCAAATTTGGGGCAGAATTGTATGAGTGGGTGTGTGTGTATATATATACACCAGGTTAATGTTACATTATGGGGACTAAAACCTGTTCATACATTCATGCTGTGGGGACCTTTCTTCCCAACGGGGACATTACTTCCTATTGGGGGACATTTCTTCCTAAAAGGGACCTTTCTTCCTAATGGGGACATTTCTTCCCAACAGGGACATTTCTTCCTATTGGGGGACATTTCTTCCTATTGGGGGACATTTCTTCCTAAAAGGGACCTTTCTTCCTAACGGGGACATTTCTTCCTAACGGGGACCTTTCTTCCTAACGGGGACCTTTCTTCCTGATGCCCACAATGTAAATCATTAAATTGTAAGGTTTGGTTAAGGTTAAGGTTAGGTTTAAGGTGTTTACACTCCAAATGTGATGCAAACAAAAGACACAAAAATATGAAATATTCTGACATGCTTTTATTCTTTTTTGCATCAATACTGCACACACCGGATGTCCCACGGCTTTATTTATTTATTTTTTCCCCTAATATCGCCAAATTGTTCACACCACGAAAAAAGATGGGCAGAATAATTATGAGAAGGTTCTTTACCACCTCGGGAAAAAGAGAATGAAACGTAGTATATGGGTCGTTTAATCTTATTGACACGAGAGACGGCTTTAGTGGTGAAAACTCTGGCCGTGGTAATTAAAACAAGCCACTGACTTGCACTCAGTCTAACACTTTCAGTCAAAGCTCTGATGGAATCTAGGCCACTTTTCTGGAAATCCCATTCTTACTAGACTCTCATTAGATTAAAGCAGGGAACGTATCTTCTCCCTCGTCTGCCTTCATGCTTGCTGAAGCATCCTCCCAAACAAACCGAGGTAAACAAAGTGAGCTGAATGCGCTTTTCACCGGGGCAGCTTTGTTGCCAGTTTATTTTGTTATTAATTCCGAACGGAGGAATCCGTGATTTAATCATGGGAGATAAGCCAAATCCATTTGCAATCTGTTGTTTGAACAGTGTGTTAATCGTAATTGCATGTGCCTTCATGTAATGAGGGAGGCAAGGTTAGCGCAAATATTAATAACTGTGTTTCTGCGGGGCACGACACAGCAGATGGCTTCCAGCTTATGAAGCAGCGTAGCCTTCAGATTCGCTTAATTAAATGACGAATATGGGACGGCGTTTCTCAAATCACATGCGAGAGTTGCCGTTGATTAGCTGGGACATGTGAAGTCAATGGTGCAACTTCAAATGGAAAGTTACCCTATACGGCTCAGAACTGACAACGTTTTATGTTTATAGTGCTTTATGGAACAGATGTAGTCCTAAAAGAGCTTTTGGTAGCATTACATTTACCAAACGGCATGCGGTTACATTCATATAAGCCGTTATGCTTTTAAATAACACCCAGCAGTGTCAACTAATTGAAGTTTAGGCTTCAGTTATTAAATGTCAGGCTTAGGCTTCAGTAAAGATAATAATAATATAAATAACAACAATAATGATAATATTTATATAGCAACCTTTTATATATGAAAAATGCAGGTCAAAGTGCTTCACAATACAAAGTAACTACAGAGGAAGACGAGAACAAAAGATAAAAACAAAAACAATAAATAACAGAAAATGGATACATTAATAGATACAATTATAATTAATACAATTAAGTAAACATAAAAAAAAATAAAAGTGATAGAAATATTTCAATAAAAAACACAAGAAATAATGAATTTAAAAGGATGAAATATTATTATTTCATTGAAAAATATCTATAAATTTATACAAATTATTTCTGACTTTTATTGAGCCACGTTCTGTGGAAAGTGCAAGTTTTACACTTTCCATCCATTCCACGTTTGTGTTTACAGTAGAAAAGGAGATGCTTTGCTATGCTTTGAATTTGAAGTGATTTCTTATGACTGTCCATATAAAATTCATCATCACAATACAATTCATTTCGGGAAAAAACAAAACAAAAAACAAAAAAAACACCTCATAACTTGATTTTTTCACAGCTAAAAATTCCAAACGCCCTTCATACTGTGTGACCATTATATGACAAATAGAACGTATATAAAATATGCAAAGCACATTCCAAGTTGCTTATGAATTGCATAAATAGAAATCAAGTTATGGATGCGTTTTCTGCCTCCGATGAAGTTCCAGTGTGAGTTTTTTTTTCCTATCATAGCAGTATTATTTATAAGCTCACGTTAGAGGAGAGTGCATTCAAATGTGGACAGGCCTCTTAGCAGTCCGTCTCCGGCTTCTGTTTAGACACTTATGCAAATGAGTCTTGGAGGATTTGCATAATTGTGTGTGGCAGGCTGGGCGGTGGCCGCAGGAGGCCAACGTTTCTCCGGGAAAAACTCAGCCAAGCTCAATTTCCTAAAGCCGTGCAGGCTCGTACTGACCCGGAGACAGGGGTTACAAGGACAAAAGAACTCAGTCACGATGTTGGCTGAAGCGCTATTCATTACTATTTTGTTCAAAACTGAACTCAAGTATTTATCACCGATTAAAAAGTAGGTAATTTATTCGCTGTACTTGAAATAGCAACTAAATAATTGAATATGCCACCACAATATGCAAACAAGTTGAAAGGATATATGCCTATAGAAACAAGGCAGCTATGGGACAGCCTGGATGAGCCACTTGAGCAATACTACACCACAGCTATGATGCTGATTGGCACGGCCACTTCTGCAATGCTACAAAGCAACTACATGACAATGCAAGGCTTGGCCACTTAAGAGATGCTACACTGCAGCTACGATGCTGCTTGGTCCATCATCTTGTGCAAGACTACATGGCAACTATAATGATGCATGAACTGGCTGCTTGGGTGATGCTGCACCACAGCTACTAGCCTACCAGGACAGGCTGTTTGAGTGATGCTACACCCCAGCATTGAGGCTGCTTGGACTGGCCACTTGAGCAACAATACACCCCAGCTATGAGGCTGCTAGGACTGGCCACTTGAGCAACAATACACACCAGCATTGAGGCTGCTTGGACTGGCCACTTGAGCAACACTACACCCCAGCTATGAAGCTGCTTGGATTGGCCAGTTGAACAACAATACATTCCAGCTAGGAGCATGCCTGGACTGACTATTTTTGTGATAAGGCACCACAGCTTCAAGGCTACCTGGTGTAGCTGCTTGAGTGACAAAGTGCCCCAGCATCAGGTCTATCTGGACCGGGCCAATTGAGTGATGCTATATTGCAGCTATGAGCCCGCCTGGACTGACCATTTGTGTGATGAGACACCATAGCTTCAAGGCTACCTGAACCAGGCCGGTCGAGTTATGCTAGACTGCAGCTACAAGGCTGCCTGGACCAGGCCGGTCGAGTTAGGCTAGACTGCAGCTACAAGGCTGCCTGGACCAGGCCGGTTGAGTTAGGCTAGACTGCAGCTACAAGGCTGCCTGGACCAGGCCGGTCGAGTTAGGCTAGACTGCAGCTACAAGGCTGCCTGGACCAGGCCGGTCGAGTTAGGCTAGACTGCAGCTACAAGGCTGCCTGGACCAGGCCGGTCGAGTTAGGCTAGACTGCAGCTTCAAGGCTGCCTGGACCAGGCCGGTTGCGTGGCGCTTTGACACAGCTAAGAGGCTGCCTGGACTGGCAGCTTGAGTGACAATACATCACAGCTACAAGCCTGTTACAATGCAGCCATGGGCCTGCCTGGACTGGCTGCTTGATCTTGACTGATCTCTGCCTCTTTCAGTATGGACTCCTTCATGCTTGACATCCAACACATCACAAGCTTAGTCACACAGGTCTGCTGAACGCTTTGAGTCCTAGCACTAATATGTTTAATCAAAGCTCTGTGGGCCACTTTTTAAGCACTTATTAAAAAGCATGAACCATTTATTAGAGTGAAGCAGAAGATTTATCTTTTCCTCGTATGCCTTCATGCTTACTGAAGCATTCACCCAAACAAACCAGAGTAAACAAAACACACTGAATTCTGTGCTGCAGCATCTTTGCTTCCATATACCATGACGTTCCATTGGAAGAAGCCCATTTAAATAACTGTCAGCAGCACTAATGCTTTGCTATTTATAACATTGCATGGTTTAATAGATGTTACTACTTTACAAAATGAAAAGCATCTCAAAATAGCACTGTGTTCTCTTTGCAATCAAACACAACAAGCTCTAATTTCTTGGCAGTTACTTTGTGTGTTATCTTATGGCTTTTGGTATAATTTCTGTTCTTGTAATAGAGAGTAATTATATAGACTATGAAGTTATTTAGGAACTTGCCGCTGTCGCCATGGTCACAAAGTCACAGAGCAAAGATGAATTTCCCATCAGGCACATTGTTTTCAACTCAGTTCAATAAACTCAGCTCACTAGAGACAAAATATCAAAATAAATTTTAAAACGGAACCCACAACGTGCAATGAAATGGAACGTATTTATGCCTAAAGAGAAAAGGCAACTACGTTATGCTCACTGACTATTTGCCAAAAAACATGGACCTGCCAACATGAGATAGTTTAATGGACCAAAGTCAATAAAAATCTGATCTAACGTTCGTCAAGTCGATAAACTTTCCTCTTCAGTCTAAATCGGACTCCTTAGAGACAGTTTGCCCTCTGGACCTCAGGCCTGACCCCAAGATCACCCGCTAACCCTAGTTCAGGTGACTGTATAGTTTTATAAGCCAAAGAGCACAATGTTGTGTTTACACAAACCCTTATGCATCTGAATAACTGTCAGCAGTTCAGCAGCAGATTCACTAACTACTATGAATTATTCAGTACCTACTATGAATTATTCAGGAATTGCTATGAAATATTCAGAAACTACTATGACTTACTCAATAACTATTATGAATTATTCAGTAACTAGTATAAATTCTTCAGTACCTACTAATTATTATTCAGAAACTACTATGAATTATTCAGAAAGCACTATGAATTATTCAGTACCTATTATGAATTATTCAGAAACTACTATGACTTACTCAATAACTATTATGAATTATTCAGTACCTATTATGAATTATTCAGAAACTACTATGACTTACTCAATAACTATTATGAATTATTCAGTACCTACTATAAATTATTCATAAAGTACTATGACTTATTCAATAACTACTATGAATTATTCAGAAACTATTGTGAGTTATTCCAAAACTACTATGAATTATTCAGTATCTAATATGAATGATTAAGGAACTGCTTTGAGTTACTCCATATCTACTATGAATTATTCAGTAGCTAGTATAATTTATTCAAAAACTACTGTCAATTATTCCCAACCTACTATTTATTATTCAGAAACTACTATGAATTATTCAGTGACCACTCGGAAACTCATGTGTAAGTTCTGTAATTATGAGAATGAGTTGTTCCACATATGAGTTTTAGGGGACGATGCTCAGCGATTTATAATGGGTACTTGGCTGTTTAATAGCTGTCGTTACTGTACAGCGTGAGGAGCTTCTCTCAGAATGGCCGTAGAAAGGAGGCGGCGGCGGCTCAAGTGCAAAGCCAGTCTGTTTCTCACACAACAGCCCTGATTTACAGCTCCATTAAAGAGCGCTAAACCCTTCGCTTAGCCCAGTTTTCAGGTACCCGTCCTGTGGTCCACCTGTCCCGCACAGCCTGGGTGACATCTGTTCATTTGAATCGGCTCAGCATGAATGAACTGAACTGTTTTCCTGCAGTGAGAAGTAATTACAGGTTCTAGATTTATATCTGTAGATTTTTAACCCTTAATCTTAATACTAGACACAGTAAAAACCATGATGACATTTTTGATGATAGTAAACATTATCAGTAAGTCATCGTTCGGTTTCAAACTCTTTCGCCAACAATAGGCACAACTCTTAAACCTCCTTTTAATGAAACATAGGTCATATGTCTTATGAACACTGTAAATATAGTGCTTTAGAAATGCATTTCTGATGGCAAACAGAATATTGTATAATGTCTTATATAAACAGCCACATGCAAAAGGCAAATTGAAAAAGTTTGGTTGACTTTCTAAGAGAAAATAAGTTGTAAGCGTTTAAACTCCAGGCTCATTATATACAGAGGCTTATTAGTCAGTATCTACAGTGACTTCAGTGCAAACTGACTGAGCTATTCTGAGGTTATAGAAGTGTGTAATAAAACTTTCAGCCTGCCGGTGGGCCATAAGGGGTTAAACCACTCCTATGTGGCGGTTTTCTTCATTTTGGTTCACTATTTCCATGTATTTGTTGATTTTATCTCATAAAATAGAAAATATACCATTTGTACAATATGTTAAGTTCAGCAAATAGGCAGAAATTGTGCGTTCAGATGTGCATCAGTGTGTTATGTGTAGAGGGAAATCAACAACAACATTCCTTTCATTTGACCAGGGGTGCAGACAGAAGCAATTTGTTGTGATAACAATATTAATTCGTCATAATGCCCAATATTACTCGCGGCTCAGTTTCAAACCTATTTTACTGCTCATTATAGGAACTGATGACAATATTAAACCACAAGATCAGCCGCTTCAACTTACTACTACTGGACTCCTGAAAGAGTGATAAACCTTCATAGCTGTCAGGGTGTCATTCGGCTGCTGACTCGGGAACTTTAGAGCAGGAATAAACCATGAAGCATAGAACTGGATCCAGAAACCTGCTCAACAACATCAGCATTTATCCAGTTAAACACAGACTGGCTGGTAATTATAGACATTTCAGGCTTTCTCAGCGAAAACTGTGATCAGATCACCAATAAAACAACTAATTTCAGCTTTAATATGGGTTCCATCAATCACTGTCTGTCAGTGTTTCTATCAGACAACAGATAATATTTGTAATACAGCCTCATAGGTGCAAATTCCTTCAGAATGAATAAAAGAAAAGAAAAAAGAAAAACATTATATATGTGTGTGTGTGTGTGTGTGTGTGTGTGTGTGTTTGTATAGTGTTGCTATTGGAACAAAACAAACCCTTTCATCTGCAAAATGCTATAATCTTGTAATGGAAGTTAATGTAAAACATTTTTTTCCAAATAATTTTGGACCATTTCTATTGGTCCATTCATTGTGAAAGTTTAACATAATACAAAGGGTAGAGGGAGTTTTTGATTATGTTAAAATGATGTAAAAAAAAAAAGAGTTACATATGTTTCGCTGATTTTCTAACTAAAAAGATGTTAAATTATTAAAAACCGTAAATCAAAGTGTACATTTTTAAAAAATGTTTAACACATTGGGGGAAAATTCACCATAAAATATAACAAGATTTCTTTCAAATATGTTAAATTCAGCAAATAAAGAGTAGTTATGCATTAAAATATGCACAGAGGTCATATGTAAGTGAGTTCTCGGTTGAGAATGTGGAACTTACATTCATTTAGAGCATCAAAAAAACCTATAAAATCATAAAACATCTGAGAACGCAATTCAAAAGCTGGTTTTATTTTATTATTAAACCTGGAAATAAACCACCATTTTTTTATTCGCAAATTTATAACAAGGGAAAGTTGTGAGAATTCAATGGTCTTTGTGCAAAAAGGTCAGATTTTGTTTTGTGTCCAGTGAAGCTCGTGTTCAGAGGAGGATCTGACGTGTGGACTCCAGCTTTGATGAAAGCAAAAGGAAGATGTAACAAATACTGAATACTAAGAAATTTCAAAAGATGTCAAAATTTCTAAGATTCTTCTTTTCACTTAAATTGTTACGCTGATATCATTTGTGGTTAAAAATGTATTCAATTTCAGAAAAGTACGAGCAAAGTATGAGCACTTCTCACTAGTGCTCTAATATTTTTTGTCCCCAAACTGTAGGAACCAAATCTCATATCTCCATTTTTCATTTTTTCCATATTTTGAAATTGGCAGCTGCTCTGGAATACAAACCTTTTGAGTATGGATACATTTGAATGGACCAATGAAAACGCTTCAAAATAAAGTGAAACTGACTTACATGATAATGTGTTTGTATTGTCCTGCACTCTTATAGGGTTCTTTACTAAAGACAATGGTTCTATATAGAGCCCCAGACACAGAAAGAAGCCTTTGAATGCATAAATTGTTCTTTGCATGGTGAAATGGTTCTCTTTCATAATAAGAAAACAGCTGTGCGTGTTTTTACAGAACATATAAATATATAAACATAAACATAAATAACCTTGTATCTCCAAAATGGTACCTTTACAGGAGAAAGAGAAAAAATGCATTAGTTTTAATGTAAGTTAATGGAACCAGATGTTTGTCCAAGTAATTTGGAGCATTTATTTTGCTCCATTCATCATGATATTTACACACAACATAGCCAATGTCAAATTATGAAGAAAAAAAAACCCTGAAAAATGACAAAATTAATGGTCCTATTTAGCACCGCAAAGGGTTTCAATACTGTTACATGCCTAAGAACATATATTCACTATATATTCAGAAATATATACAGTAGAACCATTTTTGAGATTTCTGGTCATGTATATTATACAGTATATATCACTGTATAAATAAAACCTTCAAATCAAACACTTATCGCTGCTGTCAGAACAAAACCTCGTAGCTTAGTTTTTGTAATTTTTTAGTTTTTCACACAATTTAAAAATGCCTGTTGTTCTTTACGTTGTTTGCAAATTTCATGATGAATGGACCAAAACAAACTGCCCAAAACGGCTTGGAAAGACGTCTGGTTCCATTGACTTACATTAAAAGTAGAGTAGGTTTTTTCCTTCTCCTGTAAAGTCACCGTTTTGGAGATACGAGGCTTTGTTAATTAAAAAATGCCATATGACATATAAACAGCCCTGGAACCAAACTTTGCTCATCAAACCAGCCAGCAAGATCTCTACCTTTACCAAAATAAGACTTTTTTATTGTATTTATGTTTATTTGCATCCATTCTAATGATATATAGTGTTATTTTTACTTGCAAAGCCAGAAGTAGTGTGAAGATAAGTGTATATAACAATGTGCTTAGCTGCCTAAGACTTTCGCACAGAACTGTATATTATTTACATCACATGGAACTGTCTGTCTATCTATCTATCTATCTATCTATCTATCTATCTATCTATCTATCTATCTATCTATCTCTGTCTTTTGAAATGCACTTTGTAGAGTTACGATTCTGCCTTCACACAGAAAACAATAAGATACATATAGATGGTCTGAATGCTGTTGAATCCACACAGTCTCACTCAGACAGCAGACAGTACGTGCACAGGGACACAGCGCCCCCTAGCGATAAAAAGCCCATCACAGCCACTCTCCAAACACAGCTGATCACTTTACCTATCACTGATCAATAGCATCACTGTACTAATGCTGGACTAGAGGACTTCAGAGGCAGTAAAGCTGTAGAGAAGCATTTAATGTTCAGATAATCACATGCAATCAATCGGTACATTGATTATGTGATTGATCATGCTGACGTAGCTCAACTTTTCTAGTACTAAAGCACAGCCAATACAGCCAAGACGCCTGCATGAAGATAGTCGAACACAGAAAGATGTATGACCTCTCTGTCTGTCTCTGAGCAATAGGCTGAAGGTGCGTGTGTGTGCGTGTGTGTGTGTGTGTGTGTGTGCGCGCATTACTCACAGCTGTGTGTTGGTGTTGGGGTGGTGCTGAGTGCCGCGAGGCTGAGCAGCAGCGTCAGACGCTCCATCCGTTAATCCACACAGAGACTTCATACACACACACACACACTGTTCCACAGCAGCGGCTCCGAGTCGGTCCGCAGCTCCGCGCGCTCTGACAGCCACACACTCGTTCAGAGCCGAGGAGAGCGCGAGGACACTCCCCCTACACACACACACACACACAGACACACACACCTCCCTCTCAGAGATGGTCTTCAAGAGCAACATTTCACCACACACACACACACACACACACACACACACACACACACCCCTCCCTATATACGCATATCGCTGCTGTAGGGGAAAAAAAAACTTGTATTCATTTTTTGTCATTTTCCGATTTTGACATAATTTGAAACTACCTGTTGTTCTTTACATCCTCTGTAAATTTCACAATGAATGGACCAAGAGAAATGAGCCAAAATTATATGGAAAGAATTCTGGTTCCATTGACTTACATTAAAAGTAAACTATTTTTTTTTTGCTTCTGCTATAAAGTTAACATTTTGGAGATATGAGGTTTTGTTCTGACAGTAGCGATATGGATGTAAGTATATATACCCACTAAGAAGTAATGTCCTCACAATGAAGAAAGGTCCCCACTAAGAAGTAAAATCCCCACAATGAAGAAAGGTCCCCACAATGAAGAAAGGTCCTATGGAAAGGTCCCAAATGTCACATGGAATTATTACATTTCATAAGTAGCTCCTGATTTCCCATATTGAAGTATTGATTAGACACAGTATATATTGGATGATTTTTGAATTGTTATTAGCTGTAATCTAAGGCCTCGTGGCCTTGACACCACCCTCTCCATTTCTGGGGGACAACTTTATATTAATATTTACCAGGTTTCTGCTTCATTATGGGCACTAACACCTGTTTATACAGTCACGTTGTGGGGACCTTTCTTCCTAATGGGTAGTGGGATCTTGTCATCTTAGTGGGAACCTGTCTTCCTATTGGGGACCTGTTTTCCTAGTGGGGACCTTTCTTCCTAGTGGGATCTTGTCTTCCTTGTAGGGACCTTTCTTCCTACTGGGTAGTGGGATCCTGTCATCCTAGTGGGGACCTGTCTTCCTAGTGTGGACCTTTCTTCATTGTGATGACCTTTCTTCCTAGTGGGTATCGGGTTTTCCAGTGGGGAACTTTCTTCTTAGTGGGGACCTTTCTTCCTAGTGGGGACCTTTCTTCATAGTGCAGAGCTTTCTTTATTGTGAGGACCTTTCTTCCTAGTCGGTACCTGCCTTCCCAGTGTGGACCTTTCTTCCTAGTGCAGAACTTTCTTACTTGTGGGGCCCTGTCTTTATAGTGGTGACCTTTCCTCCTAGTGTGGTCCTTTCTTCCTAGTGGGTACCTGTCATTCTAGCAGGGACCTTTCTTCATTGTGGATACCTGTCTTCCCAGTGTGGAGCTTTCTTCCCAGTGTGGAGCTTTCATCTTAGTGCAGAAATTTCTTACTTGTGGGGACTTATCTTCATTTTGGGCCCTTTCCTCCTAGTGGGGTCCTTTCTTCAATCATTTACATTCATGGCATTTGGCTGACGCTCTTATCCAGAGCGACTTACAATTTGATCATTTTTACACAGGTAGGCTAAGGTGGTGTTAGGAGTCTTGCCCAAGGACCCTTATTGGTATAGTGTAGGGTGTTTATCTTGGTCGGGGATTGAACCCCAGTCTACAGTGTAGAAGGCAAAGGTGTTAACCACTACACTAACCAACCACCATCTTCCTGGTGGGGCTCTTTTCCCTCTTGCCCATAATGTTAATTATTACATTTTAAGGTAAGGGTAAGGTTAAGGGTAGGGTTCAGGTTGCCACACTCCAAATGCAATGACATGTTTCATTTATTTATTTTAATATTGCCAATTTCACACCTGAATAAAGTGATGGCCAGAGTATCTATAAGAAGATCCTTTACTTCTCAGAAAATGGGCAAACTGTGACCATGTCCACCAAGCTTTCCACTTTGGAGAGTTTCTCCACTACATTTCAGGCAGTAAAACTTCGTGAACTCTTTTCACGCACAGCTCATACCTCTGTAACTCTTTCTTCAAGTGCACATAAGATCTCATCTGCTCCTCACAGAACGGGCAAGCTGTCACAGTGTGCAGGAAGCTTTCCACTTCGGAAAAGTGAGAGGAGAACATGGAGTTTCTCTACTTCATTTCAGGAGCTAAAACTTTCACTTGCAGCTTGGATCTCCATAACTCAGTCTGATTTTGGAGATGCAGCTGCACATGAGATGAAACCCAAACGGGCAGACCTTCTTCGTTCTTGCAGATTGAGCAAACAGGAACGCTGGGCTGCTGACCATTCTGGAAAGTGAACCTAGTGTAACGATATTCATCAATTAATTCGGAAGCTGCTTCCATAAAGGCCATAACTGAGTCCATAGTCCATCTATTTGGTGATAAGATGGTTCTTTAAGAGTTCTTTAGTAAAGAAAATGGTTCTTTATAGAACCATGAACACTCAAAGAACCTTTTGCATGGTGAAAGGGTTCTTTAGTTCGACGGAGAATGTACTGCAGATGGTTCTATGTACAACCTTTTTGAAAAGGGTTATTTATAGCACCAAACACAGAGAAAGAGCTCTTTTTTCTGTACTATATAGAACAATTTTTGCTAAGAGTGTAACAATAGAACAACCATTTTTGGTGCTACATAGAACCCTTTTCCAAATGGTTCTACACAGAAACATAAACAACATATTTCTATCAATCTGAAGAACACTTTCACAATGCAAGGGATGTTTTAAAAGGGGCTCTATGAGTGTTCATGGTAGAACCGTTTTTATTAGCGAAGAACCCTTAAAGGTACCTTTGTTTCTAAGTGCGTACTTTGATTGATGGAGAATGTGGTGTAGGTGGTTGTGTATAGAAACATTTTCGAAAAGGTTCTATGAAGCACCAGAAAGGGTTCTTCTGTTGTTATGATGTCAAGCTTGTAAGTTTGGTGTGAAGTGGTTCAGACGTCTTTACAGTGGTGGTGATGGGAACCAGGCGTCGCCATGACTACAACACAGATACAGACACTTTATTTACCATCCAGAACCACCAGAGAACCTACACGAGTCTTCTGAGCTTATATGGAATGTTGATGATGGAAAACAGTGGAAAATCTGGAATAATGAGTTTTCTTTGGGGACTATTTTGCCGCACAGCGCCCTGCATGTCTCCCTCCACCATGAATGGAGTTGAAGTTCTCTAAACTCTCATAAAACAGCGTCTCAGTCATCAGGCAGTGAATTCAGAACCAGCTCATGTAGGAACTTTCTGTGAGGAGCTTTTAGAGGGACGTCTGGTTCCTATCACCTTTGTTTATGTCTTAACCATTTAATTATGCAGAATTTTTGGAAAATTGATGGAAAAGCCCTTTAAATAAAGTGTGCAGGTGATGGAATAAAAAGAACAAAAAAAAGAGAAAGATAGGGGATTGAGAGACTGAACAAGAGGGAAAAGTCAGAGGTGGCATGAAGAGAGAGAATGAGAAAGAAAGAAGAAAAAAAGGTAGAGAGACAGAGAGCAAGACTACAAATAAGGATTTACAGAGAGAGAGGGGAAAGAACGAGAAAGGGAAAGAGGGGGAGAGGAAGAGAAATAGACAGACATATACAGAGAAATAGAGGGGGAGAGAGAGAGAAAGAGAAGGGAGAGAGAGAGAAAGATGTAAAATAACCACTCCACTATTATTGCAGTGTTATAAGCACATGTGTGGTTATATTTTTCTCTAAAATATGAAAATATTAAACATTTTAAGTCACATTTTTTGGAAATTTTAATGGGAAACAACAGACTTCAGTCAAATTCGCTCCAGCTGGTCTGAATCAAAACCCAGTTCACTAAATCATCTTTCCATTAACACACACAGCCACTCACAGTGGAAGAGCCTCTATTTGATTTCTAATTAATAAAATTCTCCGCGGCGTTAAACCTGCAGGAGCGTGTGTTATTTGGGTGGAATGGCTTGGATTATCGTAATCAGGATTAATGGATTAAACTCACAGATCATTCAGGTTGAGGGTGATGCAGCGTCACCATCAGAGCCACACACTGAGGTCGGTGAAGGCCTGTGTGATAAAACAACAATGTTCATCTTTGAAAATCAAACAGTATCAATAATATAACTGTTATTCTGCTCTTCAAACCAGGATAAGCTTGAACTTGAAGCATTGGGCTGTTGAGCAGTGGAGCTGGGTTCTCTGGAGTGATGGAGCTCCGTCCAATGCCTTTGGGATGAGTTGGAGTGACCCAGAACTGACCATCCAACATCAGCACCTGACCTCATTAATGCCCAATCAAATCTTCAGAGCAATGTTCCAACATCTAGTGTAAAGCCTTCCCAGTAGAGTAGAGGCTGTTACCGGTGTAAAGGGGGATAAAGATAAAATTACTCAATATACGACCTCACATCAATAGTTTTAATACACCAAGCTGTTAAAAACAATAGTGGCGTCTATGGCCGTTACATTGCTTGGCAGTAAAACTATGTATTACGTCTACAACTCAACACTGAATGGAGCATTTCTAGCACTTGCTACCTGAAAATAGCTACTTACACAGCTCTGCTAACTGAAAGTAGCTAACTAGCTTATAGCCAATTGTATTATGTGACTCTGGCAACTAGCTAAGCTTAGCCAACTTTGCTACCTGAAAATAGCTACTGTGACGGCAAGAGGATGGTGGGCCACTGTCGGCCCACTCATGGCAAAGCTGGTGGTCCACTGGCATTTTGCTCAGCATTTTCTGGCAGCCCATATTAGACAAAATTCCACTTATTATCGCTCATTTTGCCGCTCGTTGTCCAGTTAGCTTATTTTTTCTTAGTTTAGTTTTGTCGTTAATTAGTTTAGTAAATAACTTTAATCAGCACAGTGTCAGCAACATTTTCTATAAAATCATTGAAAGTTTTAGGCATCTGAGTAAATGTTTAACCAGTTGACCTCAGCGGTGAGTTTATCAAAATATACATTAGAATAAAGTCGTATTCATAATTCAAATAAACAGAAAAACAATAAAAAGTAACAAGAATTTCTCGGGTCCATATTTTTCCTGGACACCTTCCCAGCCGCCACAGAGACTCGTTAATATCATAAATGACATCATGAGCTCAACTTACTGAAGCACTGATTGGTTAATTCATTATTAATTAATATTCTATATATTTTTAGAACTAATATTCTATAAATTTTGTTTATTCAAATATTCACAATTTTCTCAGCAAATAAACACAAACTACACAAATAAATAGATTTTGAAAATGTGTCTTGAGTGCCTGAGACTTTCGCAGAGTACTGTATATATATATATATAATTTTTTTAATGTGTTGATGGACGTTTAATGCGTCGATATTCTTTGGTTGTAAAGAAGCATCCTTGAGCATGGGAAAGGCACCATATAAACAAAAGTGAAGATGATGATGAAGATTATGATGATGATGGTGATGATGATATAAAGCCTAGTCATATTTATTTTTCTCTCAGTTGTTTGTTATATTTGTAAGTTTATTTTCCAAAATAAAAGTCTCTGTGCCTTTAAAATCTGTTTTGGAGATTGAAACTAGTTAAAGCTTGTATTCAGGACAGTAACCTGGGTGGTCCGAGGGGGGACCAGCAGTGGCATCAGTGGGGTGCTGAGGTCATCAACCCAGCGGACCGATGTATCTCACTATCTGGGTAGTTACACAACACTGCTAACTGAACAGCTAGCAGACACTTCTACAGGGAAATAGTTATCTCTAGCTAACTCTAGCTAACTCTAGCTGACTCTAGCTGACACTAGCTAACTCTAGCTAACTGTAGCTAACTAGCTGACTCTAGCTAACTCTAGCTAACTCTAGCTGACTCTAGCTAACTCTAGCTAACTCTAGCTGACTCTAGCTAACTCTAGCTAACTCTGGCTAACTCTAGCTAACTCTAGCTAACTGTAGCTAACTCTGGCTAACTCTAGCTAACTCTAGCTGACTCTAGCTAACTCTAGCTAACTCTGGCTAACTCTAGCTGACTCTAGCTAACTCTGGCTAACTCTAGCTAACTGTAGCTAACTCTAGCTGACTCTAGCTAACTCTAGCTGACTCTAGCTGACACTAGCTAACTCTAGCTAACTGTAGCTAACTCTAGCTGACTCTAGCTAACTCTAGCTAACTCTGGCTAACTCTAGCTGACTCTAGCTGACTCTAGCTAACTCTAGCTAACTCTGGCTAACTCTAGCTGACTCTAGCTAACTCTGGCTAACTCTAGCTAACTGTAGCTAACTCTAGCTGACTCTAGCTAACTCTAGCTGACTCTAGCTGACACTAGCTAACTCTAGCTAACTGTAGCTAACTCTAGCTGACTCTAGCTAACTCTAGCTAACTCTGGCTAACTCTAGCTAACTCTAGCTGACTCTAGCTAACTCTAGCTAACTCTAGCTAACTCTGGCTAACTCTAGCTGACTCTAGCTAACTCTAGCTAACTCTGGCTATCTCTAGCTGACACTAGCTAACTCTAGCTGACTCTAGCTGACACTAGCTAACTCTAGCTGTCTCTAGCTAACTCTAGCTGTCTCTAGCTGACTCTAGCTGACTCTAACTGACTCTAGCTAACTATAGCTGACTCTAGCTAACTGTAGCTGACTCTAGCTGTCTCTCCTATATAAAACGGACAAGGTTTGCTATTGTTTTTTACCTGATAACAGCTACATAGGCAGCTCTGCTAACTGTGTGTGCTGTTGTGAGTGAATGACTAGACTTCTTCTCTCTCTGGGTCGTAAAAGAGCACAGTGCCTTCTATACCCCTGTAGCCCATACCTGGCTTTGGGTATGGTGACCTTGGGCTTATGTGCAGCTGCTCCAGATCTTCCCGTTCTATTGGTCAGCCCATTTCTATGGAGATTGTACAAGCTGTGTCAAGAATGGGAGACCTTAAAGCAGCCGAGATCCCTCAGAAGGACTGAATGGATACTTCTGGACATCCAGAGTCTGCTGATGAGATTCCTGACTCGACCCTGGTTTCCGCTCTTCCCTCTCCAAGCCTGATTCGTTGCGTAATCCGCCGCTAACTGCAGCGGTGAGGCAGCACTCAGTCGCAGAACGAAAAGACACTCAGGAAGCCTTTTCGGCGGCGAGGAAGAGGACGGCGGCAGCCTCTAATCTGCAGAAGAAAAAAAATAAAAAGTTCAGAAAAAAAAACTAAAAGAAGGAAGTGAAAAAAAGGAAAAGAGGAAAATCGGCCCCGCACTCCCAGCTAAAGGTGAAGCCACACAAACGCAAAAAAAGAAAAGCAGCCATAAATAAATAATGACATTACTTATTAATTACATATTCAGGATGGTATTTCTTCTTTTTCTGATTTTTTTTCTGCCTACTCTCTCTATCTCCCTCTCTCCCCCCCTTTCTTGGCTCTCTTTACTCATTAAATATTAAACTGTTCAATACATGCGCCCAGGTTTTTCATTATCTCTGGACTTCATCAAGCGAGCCTCGTCCGGCTTAACCCTTAGAAGTCCCAATTATCTCCAACAATAACCAAATCATGTTGGCAGTTTCGCATGAATTATTTCACGCTCATAGCTCCTGGTGTGGAAAGCGCAGATGCTAAACTTTCAAGCCATAACATTTGAGTTTGCATGTAGACGAGGAGATACTTAAATTCCATGAAAAGTTACTGTGGAGTCTAATCTCTCAAGTAACTAGATATAAAATAAGAAAACAAGAGTTTCCAAAATTTCAGTTCAAAAACTACAACTAAATATAACCTACAGAAAAAATGAGACTCCTAACAACCACCTGGAAGACCTGGTAGACCCCAAACCTGTCCCCCATCAGATAAACAGCACTTAAAGCTGATTTCAGGACTGCAACTGTTAAAATAATAATAATAATAATAATAGATGGACTGCCGACCAGGGTTTATCCTGCCTTCCGCCCAATGACTGCTGGGATAGGCTCCAGCACCCCCCTGCGAACCTGACGGAGAAGTAGCTTAGAAAATGGATGGATGGATGGATGGATGGATGGATGGATGGATGGATGGAAAATAATAATTATAAATAATTTGAGAGTGGCAAAGACTCATGTACTTATTTATAAGTACAGTCTGAATTTTTCTCTTTTTATTTATAGGTCTTACACACGTGCAGTTGATGTATTTTCATTACGGCGAGTCAAATTGCTTCCTTCGCCCCCTACTGGCCACTTTGGGGTGCACATTGCTAAAACATGTGCAAAGAGAGAAAGTATATGCAGAAATAGATGCCAGTTCTAAACCCTAAAGCAGCCCAATACTGTACACTATTAAAAATTAATCTAACTTAATAATAACATTGTATCAACCATTATATCGACTGCTTAGTGTGCATTCCAGTGTGAAATATCACCACGTGACTGTGGGCGTGGTCAATCAAAAACTGACAACAGTCTGACTGGTCAACTCTGAGATAATTTGCAGATTCATCCAGGGATCCAAACTTTAAAGGAAAAAAAGGAAATCACATGGCGTGATGTAATCGCTCACATCACGAATATGCTGCTTAAAGTTTCAGAACCTCAGATGTAGACGTGGCTAAGAAAAGCATAAAATTTGCAAATCAAGCGAAGAAACACAGTGGATTTCGTTGAGAAACTGAAAGCGAGTCTCCTGAGACAAATTTCTACCAGAGAGACTCGGGAGATGAGCGTGAGGGAAGAAAATTTCAATGTCAATAAGATTTTAAAAATTTGATGTCTCAGAACGTTTAAACCAGGGATGTCCAGTCTTCCGTAAATGGCTGGTGCAGGTTTTTCGTTCCAAACAAGAAGATCACACCAGCACGACTCCACGACTCCACTAGGTTAATCACAGTCTCAGTCCTTAAACAGCTGATCATGTGAGCTCCTGCTTTGTTGCAATAATCATCTGCAGCCACGCCGGCCCTTTGCGGATAAGATTGGACACTCCTGGTTTAGATCCTTTCAAATCCTGCTGTTTAGGGACAACCGGGTGTGGACCAACTAGTGGCAATAGGGATGAAGGAGGGGAATGACGAAATGTCGGCATCTAAAAGCAGCAAAGCAGACCTAAGTTGAATAAGTTTAAAGACTGGTGGAAGCTTGTGATTGGTCAGAGTTTTGAACACCTGGGCTGGAGGTTAGGGAATCGGCCTTGTGACCGGAAGGTCGCTGGGTTGATCACCAGACCTGACAGCACATGACTGAGGTGTTCTTGAGCAAGACACCTAACCCCCAACTGCTCCCTGGGTACCATGGTTGGGCTGCCCACTGCTCCGGGCAAGTGTGCTCACTGCCCCCTAGTGTGTGTATGTGGTGTTTCACTTCATGAATGGGTGAAATGTGGAGGAGAAATGTCTCTGTTGTGGGACTAATAAGGGTCACTTAATCTTAATTTGCACTAAATCTCTCTTGGAAGCTGTGATAAAGGTGAAGGGTGGACACACTCACATGTACTTAACGGTCGTTTTACCTGAAAGTTCAATGACGGCTGGTCTCCGACTTCTGCACAGGACTGTACCTATGCATTTCCATATAAATGAGTAACGTATAGCAAAACCATGAAATTCACTTCACTTTTAAACATATAAATCTGGCTAAAGTGGTGAAACATGAGAGACAGATGAGCCACTTTGGTTGATAATGAAGGAAACAGCGTCACGTGACCTGCCGAGGCAGGAAACGCATCAATACAGAAGAAAAAGCAGGTCATCATGAGCATATTAACCTTCTGCCTTCGCCTGTTATCAGTAAAGAGATTGGATTACTGCTCCTGGCCGAGAGTCAAATTTGTCTTATTTTTCAAAGGCCTGCTGGATCTTATTCAGTGTTTAATGTTTAATATCATGACTTCAATTCAGAAAATCGTCTCTCTTCACAATCTGACAGCACTTCCCACACACAAAGTACCTGCTAACAGAATGGGCTGCTCAGGCGATGTGGAGGCGCAGTCAAACACTTAGAACATCCTACCCCATTTACGCTAATTGTTTTCCATATTTTGGAATCAAAACAACATGATATACAAAATTACTCCTTGAAATTGGTCCATTTAGGCCACATTTGGGAATCTGGAGCTCGGAATTACATAACTGTAAACTTTGTTAGCATCTAGCCAGCTAACGCGAGTGACACGAGTGGTAAACGTGACATTTCTGGCGTGTTGACGAGGATTACGTGAGACCACTCAATTAAGCATTTGAGATGGCGGTGCTCAAATCTCGATTCACCTTCCCTTCGTTTTAAAACAGGGAGATACAGGCTAGCATAGAGGCTAACACCTCGAGGCTTTAATGTGCAGGTTTGCTTGTATTTGTAAGGAAGTTGACGATACGAAACGTTCCTCCTGCAGACTGCCGTAACGTGAGCTGCACTGCTAAGGGCATCACGAAACGCAGAGATAGAATGTTTGGCTCCAGCGCTGGCTAAGCTAACGATGCTAGCTGATGTGAGCTACATCCAGAAACAGCGAAAGGACGTTTCTCTGACGAACGATCGTAGTTAGAACTTTATCCACCAAGGAGAATAGAAAACGACGAGTCCTCATCAGCATCCAACGCGTCGGTTAGCTTTAGCATTAGGGCATCAGATTGTCAGCTAATTAGCTCATCTGAAGAGGCAGCTTCTGTTACTCATCCAGCCTGAAGACCTGCCAGTTTTCCTTGTTGTCTCCACACTTAAACCAGTGTTTACTAATGAACTTTTATGAATACTCAAATTTGCCCATACAGCACATCAACCATTCTTATTTCCCTCAAAACAGCTAAATTTATGGTGTTGTGACTTTAACCAACTACCATAATGCTGATTGATCTAAGACTATGTGTGGGGCAGTCGTGGGCTGGAGTTTAGGGAACTGGCCCTGTGACCAGAAGGTCGCCGGTTTAGATCCCTGAGCCGACAGTCCATGACTGAGGTGTCCTTAAGCAAGACACCTAACCCCCAACTGCTCCCCAGGCGCCGTGGATAGGGCTGCTTACCGCTCTGGGTAAGTGTGCTCACTGCCCCCTAGTGTGCATGTGGTGTTTAACTGCACTGATGGGTTAAACGAAGAGGTGAAATTTCCCTGTTGTGGTACTAATAAGGGTCACTTAATCTATAATCTTGTTTAAAATCAGTGCATTTGTACTTTCAACAACAGCAAAGTTGGAATGATGTGTAGAGCTGAACTGAGTTGATGATGCCTACTGACTATCCAAACAGAAAAACCTTTTTTGGTTAGTTAATAGACCCCCACCTATCAGCAGCACACCTGATTATCTGGAATTCATTAGTGAGGAGACTTTTAATGAGGATGATATAATGATGTCTACATCACAAAAAATGATACCTTGGTAAGTAAAAACATCTTAAATCTAATTAATATGTATCACATTTCTCATTAGGAGATTGTAGTAAGAATATTATAAGATTATTTAACTTATTTAAAGATTTCATTTTATCTTTTAAAATTCTTATAATTTTGCTTGTTTTAAGATGGTGACATACTGTCCAATGTACTTTAAATACACTGTTAATAAGAAGAGGAATAATCCCGTAATAGTTTATAGAAATCTTCAAAGGGGAAATATGGGATATTTTGACTAGATTGTTTCACTTGCCAAGCTTTATTTTGCAGCATCTAAGCACAATACTGCAGGTCAAAACGTCTTTGATTTTTATTCTAAAACATGTACATTCAGTCAGTCAAGTCCACAGCTGTGCTGTTGTTGTCGTAATTCACTGCACTTCAAAGCGAGAACAAAGTCAGTGCAAGCTGGACATGCAGTAACATGATCGGCCGGTTTCTATGCTGAGCTGGACGCAGCGCTGAGAGAATATTGGCATGTGGCTGTCAGCCTGTCACACAGATCAAAGCGTCCACACAGCCACAGAGGGGCAGCTTTCCAACGGTCAAAGCCAAACTACGGTGAAAAATAACACTTACCCAAATACACTCTCTGGTATAGCCAATCAGGACATATAATGTCTTTGTGTAATATGTGTTTCTAAGGAAGTGGCCAGTTAGTGGAAGCACAAGGTGGGTGTTTCTAATAAAGTGGCCAGTTAGTGGAAGCACAAGGTGGGTGTTTCTAATAAAGTGGCCAGTTAGTGGAAGCACAAGGTAGGTGTTTCTAATAAAGTGGCCAGTTAGTGGAAGCACAAGGTGGGTGTTTCTAATAAAGTGGCCAGTGAGTGGAAGCACAAGGTAGGTGTTTCTAATAAAGTGGCCAGTTATTGGAAGAACAAGGTGGGTGTTTCTAATAAAGTGGCCAGTTAGTGGAAGCACAAGGTGGGTGTTTCTAATAAAGTGGCCAGTTAGTGGAAGCACAAGGTAGGTGTTTCTAATAAAGTGGCCAGTGAGTGGAAGCACAAAGTGGGTGTTTCTAATAAAGTGGCCAGTGAGTGGAAGTACAAGGTGGGCGATTCTAATAAAGTGGCCAGTTAATGGAAGCACAAGGTGGGTGTTTCTAATAAAGTGGCCAGTTAATGGAAGCACACGGTGGGTGTTTCTAATAAAGTGGCCAGTGAGTGGAAGCACAAAGTGGGTGTTTCTAATAAAGTGGCCAGTGAGTGGAAGTACAAGGTGGGCGATTCTAATAAAGTGGCCAGTTAATGGAAGCACAAGGTGGGTGTTTCTAATAAAGTGGCCAGTTAATGGAAGCACAAGCTGTGCTTGTCTTATTGAATACTGTTTTTTCTGCTGGTAAAGGGAGGCTCTGAGTTGAGACTTTCTCTAGCTTAGACTCTGTTTAATTAAAGTTATAAGGCTGTCTTGTAGTACCTAGTGCTTAATTGTAATTACTAGTTTCAGGTGTGGTTTCGGGTTAGCCAAAGGTGTGAACTGTAGGGGCCGGACATTCAGTCACAAGGCTGATAAATTGAGGAGGTGTAGTGGTCTGTAGCAGCTCTAATTCATCAACTGAGACACGTCTGCTTAACTTTGGCTAAGTATTACTTTGTAATCCTCCATTACCTTTTTAATGTCCTAATTACTGTATCAATCATGTACTTTACAATACCTGTTTACTTATTCCACAGATCATATTGAACTACCCATCGTCACAGGAATTCCAGTAACCTCATCTATCCCCCACGGTCGTCAGAATCTCAGACCAGGTTTGCAGGTGGGCTCTGGAATTGCCAATCCGCTGTGCAGAAGACAGACTTCATTTCAGCCCTCGCATCCTTCTATTCACTGCACTTCCTGGCATTGACGGACACCTGGATCACCCCCATGAACTTGGCAACTCCAATAGCCCTGTCCTCTGCCTTTCACTTCTCCCATTGACTCTTGTCCAGAAAGTGATGTTTCACTCCACTTGTTTTTTCTCATCTTTCAATTCCCTCCTTTGAGTACCATGCAGTCACTCTATCTTTCCCCACTAAACTTCACTTTGTTGTTCTTTATTGTCCTCCCTCTCCTCTAGGTTACTTCATTGATGAGTTAGACACTCTTCTGAGTCTCTTCTCCATCGATGAAACCCCGCTCATACTCTTGGGTGACTTCAACCTGCCATCAGACAAGCTGCAGTCATCCTGCCTGTTACCACTGCTATCATCCTTCGACCTCACCCTCAACCAGACTCCTCCGACGCACAGAGCAGGCAATGCTTTGGACCTGATATTCACCAGACCGACCTCCACGCTGGATGTGACAGTAACTCCCATGCATCGCTCTGATCACCACATCCTATCTCTCTCACTCTCCCTCCCTGTTACTCCTGTCCATTCCACCCCTTTGTGCTCCTCTTCTTGGTGCAACTTGCACTCCACTCCTTCCTCATCTTTCACCTCAACTATCCTGAACACCCTCCCCCATCCTGACTCATTTTCCTCTCTCTCACTGAACAAGTCTACAGATGCTTTCCTTTCTTCACTCTTATCTGCAATTAACTTTCTGTGTCCTCTCTCCTCCAGGCCAGCAAGATCTTCCTCACCTTCCCCCTGGCTGATGGATGTCCTGCGCAGCAACCGACAAGAACTAAGGAAGGCTGAGAGAAGATGGAGAAAATCCCAGCTCAGGCCAGATCTTCAATCATACCAATCTCTCCTTTCCAAGTTCTCACTCGAAGTCATCTTTCTACAGAGGGAAACTGGAAGCATCAGCATCTGATCCACACAAGCTCTTCAACATTTTCTTCTCTCTTCCCAACCCACCCCCCCACCCTGTTCTCTCACCCCTGAGGATTTTCTCACCTTCTTTGAGGAGAAGGTTGATAGAATCCGCCAGTCTTTTCCCTCTGTCCCCACTCCTTCCACTAGACTGCCACCTCTCGTTCTCAATCCCTTAAACTGTTTTTCTTCTCTTTCCACAGATGCTGTACTTCAACTGATCAAATCCAGTAACCCAACCACCTGCCCACTGGATCCCATCCCATCTGCATTGTTTCAGTCAATCTCCATTGACCTACTGCCCTTCATCACTTTTCTCATCAACAAATCCTTGGCATCAGGCGAAGTTCCATCAACCTTCAAGACTGCAATACTTCCCATCTTGAAGAAACCCATGCTTGACAGCTCTGATGTCAACAACTACAGACCAGTATCACTTCTTTCTTTCCTTTCAAAACTCCTTGAACATGCAGTCTATAATGAACTTTCTCTCTTTCTCACACAGAACCAGCTCCAGGACCCCAACCAGTCTGGCTTCAAACCAGCACACTCAACAGAAACTGCTCTCATAGCAGTGAACGAGAAGCTCCAATCAGCAAGATCAGCCAAGCTATCATCTGTGCTGACCCTTCTTGATCTCTCAGCAGCTTTTGACACAGTCAACCATATGATCCTTCTGGACATCCTCACCAACCTTGGAATCACTGGCTATGCGTGGAAGGGGTTCAAGTCCTATCTGGAGTATCGTTCTTATCAGGTAACATGGAGAGGGTCCACATACTCTCCATGCAGGCTCTCCACTGGTTTCCCACAAGGCTCGGTGCTCTTTTCTTTTTACACTAGCTCTATTGGTGATGTAACATCTTCTCATGGCTTCTCTTATCACTGTTATGCTGATGACACTCAACTAATGTTTCTTTCTCACCCTCTGACACACAGGTTTCCAGTCGCATCTCGGCACGTCTGTCTGACATCTCTTCATGGATGTCAGTTCACCACCTGAAGCTCAATCCCAGCAAGACTGAACTGATATTCATCCCTGCAACCACAGGTCCTCATCATGATCTCACCGTCTCATTTGAGAACTCTGATTGTTCCGTCTGTAGAGGCAAGAAGTCTTGGTGTGACTCTGGATGGCCAGTTATCGTTCTCGACTCACATCGCAAACTTAACTCGGTCATGCAAATATCTCCTGTATAACATTCATAGGATCTGACCTTTCCTCACCCAAGAGGCCACCCAGGTGCTAGTGCAGTCTCTGGTCATCTCAAGGCTTGACTACTGCAACTCGCTCTTGGCTGGTCTTCCCATGCGGCCATCAAGCCTCTGCAACTCATCCAGAATGCGGCAGCACGGCTCGTCTTCAGTCTCCCCAAGTTCAGCCACTTCACCCCACTGCTGCGCTCCCTTCACTGGCTTCCTGTAGCTGCATCAGATTTAAAACCCTAATGCTGCCTACAAAGTGGACCAGCTCCTACCGACTTGATGGCAATGGTGAAATCTCGAACTGGACCATGAGCCCTTCGAGCTTCAAGTACAGCTCGGCTTGACCCGCCATCCTTCAAGGCGCGTGGAAGACAAGCTTCGAGAATGTTCTCTGTACTGGAGCCCAAGTGGTGGAATGAACTCCCACTGGCTGTCTGAACAGCAGAGTCTCTTGCTGTCTTCAAACGTAGACTGAAGACCGTCTCTTTACACAGCACATAAATCAGCATTGAATTAAGTTTTGATTGCAATATATTGTGCTCCACTTGTATGTCATATTTTATTGTATTGCACTGTGTTTTGTAGTTTATTGTTGAATGCACTGTGTATTGTAGTTTATTGTATTGTATTGTATTGCATGGCACAGAGTTCTGTGCTCAACTGTAAAGTATCTGAGCTCAGGACTGTCTTTCTCTCTAACCTATTGGTAACTAGCAAAGATACTTTCTCAAGATAGACAACGCTCTTCTTGTAAGTCACTCTGGATAAGAGCGTCTGCTAAATGCTGTAAATGTAAATGTAAATAAAGTGGGAAGTTAGTGGAAGCACAAGGTGGGTGTTTATGATAAAGTGGCCAGCAGGGAGAAGCACAAGGGGAGGAAAAAGGGCCTTATGGTCGAAATGTTGATCCTGTAGACTCTGCAGCCGGAGCAGTGAGTCGGCCACAGGAGAGACTCTCTCTATCAGTTACGGATCATTGGCTGCTATAGAGAGCGCTGTCAGCTGCTGCCATGTGATTGGCCAAATTGTGTTAACAGAGATTATTCACTCCACTGGGCTTATAATGGCCCTCAGGGTCATCTCCAGTGAATATACCCTACCATTCAGAAGTTTGGAATCACATGCAGCATTAGTCAGGTTTGTTATCGTATTCAGTGGAATCTTATTCTGTATACATTTAAATATTATAATCTACACAACACACAACTCGCTCCAGATATTGACTGCATTGGAATCTCATTCCAGATATTGACTTCATTGGATCCTCGTTCTGGACATTGACTTCATTGGAGCCTCATTGTGGATATACACATGTAGCAGAGAGAGAGAGAGAGAGAGAGAGAGGGAGAGAGAGACCAAGAAAGAGAGAGAGAGAGAGACTAAGGGAGACTGAGAGAGACTAAGAGAGACTGAGAGAGAGAGAGAGAGAGACTAAGAGAGACTAAGAGAGACTGAGAGAGAGAGAGAGAGACTAAGGGAGACTGAGAGAGACTAAGAGAGACTGAGAGAGAGAGAGACAGAGAGACCCTCTCTGAAAGGCAACTAATTGCCTCTCGGGTGTCGACGTTCAGATTGTGACATGAAATCATATTTTCGGTCTGAGCTCCGTCGATTTCCTCCGAGTCCCGTCGATTCTCTCAAGGTGTTCAGCGCGTTCTGCTCCGATGGTGCTCGTCGCTCCGATCTCAGTTCACTTAACCTCGTTGAGAGGGAGAGGATACAGTTCTGCTGATGAAGCACGTTAGCCATAATAGGAATGAATTTCTGCTTGCAGGCTTCCGATGTCATGGGAATTAACGTTAACCCAGATTTTCACTCTTCGCGAAAGCAAATTCAACAAAGCATCCACGCGTTTCAAATAGGAACACAAATACCCATTAAACTTTCCTCATCAGCGTTCTCCTGGCCCGCCATAAATCAATTCATCAGCCTCGCATTAAAAACCCATCGGCTACGGAGCGCAGGGTTAGGCTCTGAAATGAAAGGGGCGGGGCTACAGGAGGAGCGCAACGGGTGAGGCTGGGTTAATTGGGGGAAAGCGAGTGGTTAATGTCCTCCTAAATGAAGCGCTGGATGTGGTCATGCTTACAGGAGGTGGAACAGAATCTCTGGGTGTTATTTATTATGTCAACGTGGTCTTTTGGGTCTTCAGGTACCATCACTGATGTTTAACTGCTGTGTGTTTATACATGTTACGTTACTTCTGGAATGAGGGACAGGAAAAAGGAGCTCATCCCGCTTTGCCCAGTAACAGCCTCTACTCTTGAGGGAAGGGTTTAAAACTACACCCTTAAAAAACTGCGTTCTATCTATCTATCTATCTATCTATCTATCTATCTATCTATCTATCTATCTATCTATCTATCTATCTATCTATCTATCTATCTATCTATCTATCTATCTATCTATCTATCATCTCAGAGGTTTGGGATGGAGCTCCATCACTCCAGAGAACACAGTTCCACTGTTCCACAGCCCAGTGTGATGCCCACTCTTTTCCAGAGTCCGTTCTTATCAGGAGACTCACTTTCAGCTACTCAAAGAATCTGCAGACACACCTCCAAAGCTCAGTCTTAGAAGCTGGTTGATGATATTCTGAAGTGATCAAACCCATTCAGTGGTGTTGAGGTCTGGACTCTGGGGTGGAGAACACCTGGGGATGTTTTCAGATCTGTAGCAGCTTGATCTTCTCCTCTCTCTCAAAGATGGAAGCTTTAAGTGCTGTTTATCTGACGGAGGCAGTTTTGGTGGTCTACCAGGTCTTCCAGGTTTTTTTTAGGAGCCCAACTTTCTTTGTAGTGTTTAAATTTTGAACTTCAGGTTTGTATGTATTCCTCAGAAATATTACCTAAAAAAGGAATAACTTTGTGGTCTCAGGCTGTTGCTCAGTACTATATATACATCAAATGTTAATAATGGGACAAATTAATGACCAATTTGAATTAATATATTTTTCTAGTTTGACATACATAGTAGCACAGGCTGAAGCCCAGCTGCAGTGCCCTATGTTGCTATAATAGGATCCATAACTGTAGCTCTCTCAAATCTATAAAAACAGAAAAATGTAAACAAGTGGGCGTGGCCTAAACAGGAACTTCTGTTCTAGACATGGGCATATTGACTGAGCAGAAGCCATTTCACTGGAAGAATCAGCTTGGTTAGGGCTTCTTAACTGTTTCCAGTAGCAACAAGATAAAAAAGTAACAGACATGAAAATGAATTAATCCGTAATAATAATAATAATAAAACCATAAATGCCTCTAAACCATAAATAATAAAACCATAAATGTGGGGACATCCTGAGCATATATGGTGACTCTTCATTCTGAGTGTCCTTTTAGATGAAACAGTCACTCATGAAACTCAGTAACATGTCAAAGACATATGAGAGTGAGGATTAAGTTTTGGGTTGAGGTTAAGATTAGGGTGAGGATTAAGTGTTGAGTTGAGGTTAAGTTTAGGGTGAGGTTTAGGCATCGGGTTGAGGTTAAGATTAGGGTGAGGGTTAGGTGTCGGGTTGAGATTAAGATTAGGGTGAGGGTTAGGCATCGGGTTGAGGTTAAAATTAGGGTGAGGGTTAGGTGTCGGGTTGAGATTAAGATTAGGGTGAGGGTTAGGCGTCGGGTTGAGGTTAAGATTAGGGTTAGGATTAGGTGTCAGGTTAAGGGTAAGATTAGGGTGAGGGTTAGGTGTCGGGTTAAGGGTAAGATTAGGGTGAGGGTTAGGCATCGGGTTGAGGTTAAGATTAGGGTGAGGATTAAGTGTTGAGTTGAGGTTAAGTTTAGGGTGAGGGTTAGGCATCGGGTTGAGGTTAAGATTAGGGTGAGGGTTAGGTGTCGGGTTGAGATTAAGATTAGGGTGAGGGTTAGGCGTCGGGTTGAGGTTAAGATTAGGGTGAGGGTTAGGCGTTGGGTTGAGGTTAAGATTAGGGTTAGGATTAGGTGTCAGGTTAAGGGTAAGATTAGGGTGAGGGTTAGGCGTCGGGTTGAGGTTAAGATTAGGATGAGGGTTAGGCGTCGGGTTGAGGTTAAGATTAGGATGAGGGTTAGGCGTCGGGTTGAGGTTAAGATTAGGATGAGGGTTAGGCGTTGGGTTGAGGTTAAGATTAGGATGAGGGTTAGGCGTTGGGTTGAGGTTAAGATTAGGATGAGGGTTAGGCGTTGGGTTGAGGTTAAGATTAGGGTTAGGATTAGGTGTCAGGTTAAGGGTAAGATTAGGGTGAGGGTTAGGTGTCGGGTTGAGGTTAAGATTAGCGTTAGGATTAGGTGTCAGGTTAAGGGTAAGATTAGGGTGAGGGTTAGGCGTCGGGTTGAGGTTAAGATTAGGATGAGGGTTAGGCGTCGGGTTGAGGTTAAGATTAGGATGAGGGTTAGGCGTTGGGTTGAGGTTAAGATTAGGATGAGGGTTAGGCGTTGGGTTGAGGTTAAGATTAGGATGAGGGTTAGGCGTTGGGTTGAGGTTAAGATTAGGGTTAGGATTAGGTGTCAGGTTAAGGGTAAGATTAGGGTGAGGGTTAGGCGTCGGGTTGAGGTTAAGATTAGCGTTAGGATTAGGTGTCAGGTTAAGGGTAAGATTAGGGTGAGGGTTAGGCGTCGGGTTGAGGTTAAGATTAGGATTAGGATTAGGTGTCAGGTTAAGGGTAAGATTAGGGTTAGGATTAGGCGTCGGGTTGAGGTTAAGATTAGGATGAGGGTTAGGCGTCGGGTTGAGGTTAAGATTAGGATGAGGGTTAGGCGTTGGGTTGAGGTTAAGATTAGGGTTAGGATTAGGTGTCAGGTTAAGGGTAAGATTAGGGTGAGGGTTAGGCGTCGGGTTGAGGTTAAGATTAGGATGAGGGTTAGGCGTCGGGTTGAGGTTAAGATTAGGATGAGGGTTAGGCGTCGGGTTGAGGTTAAGATTAGGGTTAGGATTAGGTGTCAGGTTAAGGGTAAGATTAGGGTGAGGGTTAGGCGTCGGGTTGAGGTTAAGATTAGGATGAGGGTTAGGCGTCGGGTTGAGGTTAAGATTTGGGTGAGGGTTAGGCGTCGGGTTGAGGTTAAGATTAGGATGAGGGTTAGGCGTCGGGTTGAGGTTAAGATTAGGGTGAGGGTTAGGCGTCGGGTTGAGGTTAAGATTAGGGTTAGGATTAGGTGTCAGGTTAAGGGTAAGATTAGGGTGAGGGTTAGGCGTCGGGTTGAGGTTAAGATTAGGATGAGGGTTAGGCGTCAGGTTGAGGTTAAGATTAGGATGAGGGTTAGGCGTCGGGTTGAGGTTAAGATTAGGGTTAGGATTAGGTGTCAGGTTAAGGGTAAGATTAGGGTGAGGGTTAGGCGTCGGGTTGAGGTTAAGATTAGGATGAGGGTTAGGCGTCAGGTTGAGGTTAAGATTAGGATGAGGGTTAGGCGTCGGGTTGAGGTTAAGATTAGGGTGAGGGTTAGGCGTCGGGTTGAGGTTAAGATTAGGGTTAGGATTAGGTGTCAGGTTAAGGGTAAGATTAGGGTGAGGGTTAGGCGTCGGGTTGAGGTTAAGATTAGGATGAGGGTTAGGCGTCGGGTTGAGGTTAAGATTAGGGTTAGGATTAGGTGTCAGGTTAAGGGTTAGATTAGGGTGAGGGTTAGGCGTCGGGTTGAGGTTAAGATTAGGATGAGGGTTAGGCGTCAGGTTGAGGTTAAGATTAGGATGAGGGTTAGGCGTCGGGTTGAGGTTAAGATTAGGATGTGGGTTAGGCGTTGGGTTGAGGTTAAGATTAGGGTGAGGGTTAGGCATCGGGTTGAGGTTAAGATTAGGGTGAGGGTTAGGTGTTGAGTAAATAGAACTTCTACAAGATATTTGCTTCAGTGTGTTCAGATGCTTCACTACTGCTACTATACTGACATGTAGTTGATGTGTTATTGATATTCTAGATTTGGGCCATTTGTTCCCACTTGAGGGGAACCGTCTGATAAGGAACTCAACGTAAACAGCAGAAATGTTATGAAGGAAAAAAAGTCTGCGGGTTCTGCTCTGGAATCTTCTGTCTTTGCTTTGGCTCCTCCCCCTCATCATTGCTTTCACCTGTCTCTTGTTATCTCTCAGTATATCGCTGATGTCGGAACAAAACCACATATCTGCATTTTTGTTATTTTTCAGTTTTTTTGTCATAATTTGAAAATGCCTGTTGACTTTCACATTATGTACAATTTTCATGATCATGGGACAAAAAGAAATGGCACAACATTACGTGGAAAGACGTCAGCTTCCATTGACTTACATTCAAAGTAAGCATGTTTTTTCCTTCTCTCGTAAAGTTGTCATTTTGGAGATACAAGGTTTGTTCTGACACACCGATATGCAGTCTCCTGTTGTGCTTAGCGTCTCTTCACGAAGTCAAGCTTGTGCGTGTTCCTGCTGTTCCGAGCCATGTTTCCATGTTTTCCCAGGTGTAGCTTCCCAGAGTTCCTTACAGACCCATTTGACCTGGTTTTGATCTTGTTTACCTGTTTCTGGTTCATTTATACTTTTATGAAGATGAACACAACTCTCTTGCTGAAAAATCACATCGGTTTGCTGTGGGATTATTCATGAATAAACATAGCTCGCAGTCGAGCTGACACAGACACTCACATACTGTCGCTGTCAAAACAAAAGCTTATGAATATCTTAATTTGATAGGGAAGTTAATGTGCAGTTAAAGTACAGTGCAAAGAGCAGCTGGAGTTTACAAATAATGCAAAATAGTAAAAAAGAAAAAAGAAAGATACACAAGGTTTTTGAGTGGCAGCGACGATATGAACATTCTTCTCACACGTCTCCAGTTTTCTGGGACACCTTGTTGCATTTCAGGGGGGTTGATGGTGTTTCCTGCCACAAGCATCAGCAAGTTTCACCACACAGCTTCCTCCAAGACTTTCACAGTCGGCTTATTTTTAATCTCTTTTTCTATTAAACTGAAACTGGCTGTGCATGATAGGATATGTGTGTATATCCAGGCTAAACACCCAGTATACCACCCTGGGAAGCTCATATGGTTATATATTTAGTTCTGTGTGTGTGTGTGTGTGTGTGTGTGTGTGTGTGTGTGTGCGTGTGTGTGTGTGTGTGTGTGTGTGTGTGTGTGTGTGTTCTTTGTGCTGTCATGCCGGTCGTGTCTCTGGTGTTTAACCCTGAGTGAGTCACTGTAACTGCGCTTTGTGAATTCGAGTGTCGGACAGTTCAGCTGTCTGATCATCTCTGAGTCCAGACAGCTCATCAAAAGAGCCATTAAAGCACCTGTCAAAGGATCCAGCAGGACCTTCAACTCTGTCCACTCCGACATCACAGAGACACTCCATCCACTCCGACATCACAGAGACACTCCATCCACTCCGACATCACAGAGAGACACTCCATCCACTCCAACATCACAGAGACACTCCATCCACTCCAACATCACAGAGAGACAGAGAGACACTCCATCCACTCCTACATCACAGAGAGACACTCCATCCACTCCTACATCACAGTGACACTCCATCCACTCCTACATCACAGAGAGACACTCCATCCACTCCAACATCACAGAGACACTCCATCCACTCCAACATCACAGAGAGACAGAGAGACACTCCATCCACTCCTACATCACAGAGAGACACTTCGTCCACCTCGACATCACAGAGAGACACTCCATCCACTCCAACATCACAGAGAGACACTCCGTCCACTCCGACATCACAGTGAGACACTCCATCCACTCCAACATCACAGAGAGACACTCCATCCACTCCTACATCACAGAGACACTCCATCCACTCCAACATCACAGAGAGACACTCCATGCACTCCTACATCACAGAGAGACAGAGAGACACTCCATCCACTCCTACATCACAGAGAGACACTTCGTCCACCTCGACATCACAGAGAGACACTCCATCCACTCCAACATCACAGAGAGACACTCCGTCCACTCCGACATCACAGTGAGACACTCCATCCACTCCAACATCACAGAGAGACACTCCATCCACTCCTACATCACAGAGAGACACTCCATCCACTCCTACATCACAGAGACACTACATCCACTCCTACATCACAGAGAGACACTCCATCCACTCCTACATCACAGAGACACTCCATCCACTCCAACATCACAGAGAAACACTCCATCCACTCCTACATCACAGAGAGACACTCCATCCACTCCTACATCACAGAGACACTCCATCCACTCCTACATCACAGAGACACTACATCCACTCCTACATCACAGAGAGACACTCCATCCACTCCTACATCACAGAGACACTCCATCCACTCCTACATCACAGAGACACTACATCCACTCCTACATCACAGAGAGACACTCCATCCACTCCTACATCACAGAGACACTCCATCCACTCCAACATCACAGAGAAACACTCCATCCACTCCTACATCACAGAGAGACACTCCATCCACTCCTACATCACAGAAACACTCCATCCACTCCTACATCACAGAGAGACACTCCATCCACTCCTACATCACAGAGAGACACTCCATCCACTCCTACATCACAGAGACACTCCATCCACTCCTACATCACAGAGAGACACTCCATCCACTCCTACATCACAGAGAGACACTCCATCCACACCTACATCACAGAGAGACACTCCATCCACTCCTACATCACAGAGACACTCCATCCACTCCTACATCACAGAGAGACACTCCGTCCACCTCGACATCACAGAGAGACACTCCATCCACTCCTACATCACAGAGACACTCCATCCACTCCTACATCACAGAGAGACACTCCATCCACTCCTACATCACAGACACTCTGTCCACTCCTACATCACAGAGAGACACTCCATCCACTCCTACATCACAGTGAGACACTCCATCCACTCCGACATCACAGTGAGACACTCCATCCACTCCTACATCATAGAGAGACACTCCATCCACTCCTACATCACAGAAAGACACTCCATCCACTCCTACATCACAGAGAGACACTCCATCCACTCCTACAGCACAGAGAGACACTCCGTCCACCTCGACATCACAGAGAGACACTCCGTCCACTCCTACATCACAGAGAGACACTCCATCCACCCTGACATTACAGAGAAACACTCTGTTCACTCCTACATCACAGAGAGACACTTTGTTCACTCCTACATCACAGAGAAACACTCCGTCCACTCCTACATCACAGAGAGACACTCCGTCCACTCCTACATCACACAGAGACACTCCATCCACCCCGACATCACAGAGAAACACTCCGTCCACTCCTACATCACAGAGAGACACTTCATTCACTCCTACATCACAGGGAGACACTCCATCCACTCCTACATCACAGAAACACTCCGTCCACTCCTACATCACAGGGAGACACTCCATCCACTCCTACATCACAGGGAGACACTCCATCCACTGCTACAGACAGACATTTTGTCCACTCTTATATCACAGAAGGACAATCAGTCAATTTGTTTCTTTCCCTCTCTCTTGCTTTGCCACTTTTTCTTTCTGCTATCTCTCACTATTCTCATTTTTCTTTTCCTTTTTGTCCCCCCGACCTTGTCTCTCTCCTACAGTGCAGCATTGCTGAAGTCTTAGAGGCAGCAAAAGTGATGAATGTAAAGAATTCCCTTATGAAAAGTTTTCTTTTTTCTCCTGCACATTGTTGCTGGGAGTCATCAGAAGAGAATCTTATCTGTGACCTCATCATAAAAGTCTATGTCTGAAGTGTGCGAAACAACATCTAGGTGAGTCTGAGGCATTTCAGAAATATTTGCTATAACTATAACCCACAATCAGCAGTGGTATTTTTGTCGATTGTGGCCAAAAAAGGAGCAGCATTTGATGAATGGAACTCTGTGCCAACTGTTAAGCATGGGGGTGAAAATGTTATGTTTTGGGCTTGTTTGGCAGTGAGTGGCACAGGAAACATTACAGGTAGATAGAAGAATAGATTCCTTAAAATCTCACCAAATTCTGGAAGCAAATGTGACAAAGTCAGTCCAGAAACTGAATCTGAAAAGAGGTTTCAACAGCAGGACAATGATCCCAAACACACCTCAAAATGCACCATGTACTACTTCAAGAAATGATGGAGCTTTCCTAATGGCCCTCACAGTCTTCTGAATTAAACATTTGTGGGTAGATCTTAAATGCATACAAGACAACCCAAGAATATCACACTACTAGAAACATTCCACATGGAAGAGTGAGTGAAAAATCATAAAGCAGGACCAGAAAGAGTCCAAGCTGACTACAGAAAACATTTTTGATATTTGTGAAAGTACTGACTTAGTAGAGTGTCTAAACCTTTTCTTTTTCCTCCAAATTTAGTTGCATCCAGTTGCTCCCTCTAGTTATTCCCCAATGGCAAAACACCACCAGCCCTGGGAAGTCAAAGGCTAACGCAAGCTTCCTCCGAGTCCTGTGAAGAGTCATTGGACAGCTGAAAACGCTCAAAGGAGAACGCCAGATAACAGACACCTGCATTGGCTAGCATCGCATTGGGTGATGTGGGTGGACGGGGGCCATCCTACCCACCCAGAGAGAGCGAGGCCAATTGTGCTGTCTTGGACCCCTGGACACGCATGGCTAAAGAAGGACCAGGGATCAAACTTGCGACCTCCTGTCGACAGGACCAACACTTAGGCAGTCATGCCACTCGGGAGCAAGTGCCCAAACTTTCGACGGTCATGCAGCAGCAAAGCTTTCTCTACACCTCCTTTTCCTCAAAGAGTTTGAGGATCCTGTGTTGAGGTGCAGGCACTCATCATTAGCCAAACAGGATCATCCCTCATTCCTCTCGCTTTCTCTCTCTCTTTTCATCTTACTCCCATGTAAAATCTCTCCAATCAGCCTCTCCACCATCCACTTCTTGCCGAGGTCTGTGGTGTAATTGCTGCGTGCAGAAAGGGTTTCCGTCACTTTTGCTGATCGCTGCACTTCTTCTCGAAGCATGGCTATAATTTTAGGATAAACACTTCACTGCATCGTATAAATTTAGCCACCGAGCTTGGGTTAGATAGAAGGGACACATTCAGCACTGCAGGAACACAATGCTCGTCTCAGATGGATGTACGTTTCACTACCAGAGTTTTACCACTTGCAGCGCAGACCCGTGAATTGTCTCTTAAATGTGTCAAATTGAATTGGAATGGGTGTCGGATCTGCTCTGTTTAATGACGATAGTGGATGCATGCTCACATTATTTCATAATGCATGTAAATCTATTCCACACCGAAACAATCCACAGCAGAGCACGGCCACAGAACTGCAGAGATTAGACACTAAACAACGGTGTGGCAGGATGTATTTAGCACCGCCGCTGAGACGCGATATCCATCCCAGAGGAGTGACAGTGTAAAATTAGAGAAGTCTAGGCTACATTTTAGACTCTGCCACCGTTTTTATCCTCATATTTGGCATTTCAAGTGTGACAAATGTAATTTCAAGTTTGCCAGATACGTTCTGCATCATGACAGGAGGGAAATTCATACCGCTGCCATTAAATAGACGTAAACGTCTGTGCACCTTCAGAGTATTGGGACACCTCCACATCACACCTACATGAGCTTTAATGAATCCCATTCGAAATCCATGGGCATTAATATGGAATTGGTTCATGGTTATTAGCCCATTAGCAGTTAGCCCCTCATTTTTGTATTTTACTTGGGTATTTCCTGGGTCTGATTTAGCGGTACAGTAGATGGATAAAGAAACTGTATTTGGTCTCCAGACTGTAGTCCAGACCAGAATGGAATGAGAACAGTTTGGTACTGAACATATACTCTATATATCCAAAAGTCCTCACTCACCAATCCAAATCATTGAATTCAGGTGTTCCAGTCTCTTCCATGGTCACAGGTGTATAAAGCCGAGCCCCTAGGCCTGCAGACTGCTTCTACAGACATTAGTGAAAGAATGGGTCACTCTCAGGAGCTCAGTGAATTCCAGCGTGGTACCGTGATCGGACGCCACCTGTGCAGCAAGTCCAGTCGTGAAATTTCCTCACTACTAAATATTCCACAGTCCACTGTCAGTGGGATTATAACAAAGTGGAAGCGATTGGGAACGACAGCAGCTCAGCCACGAAGTGGTCGGCCACGTAAAATGACATAGCGGTCAGCGGATGCTGAGGGGCATAGTGCGCAGAGGTCGCCGACTTTCTGCAGAGTCAATCACTACAGACCTCCAAACTTCATGTGGACTTCAGATCAGCTCAAGAACAGCGTAGAGAGCTTCATGGAATGAGTTTCCATGGCCGAGCAGCTGCATCCAAGCCTTACATCACCAAGCGCAATGCAAAGCGTGGAATGCAGTGGTGTAAAGCGCCGCCACTGGACTCTAGAGCAGTGGAGACGTGTTCTCTGGAGTGACCAATCACGCTTCTCTGTCTGGAAATCCGATGGATGAGTCTGGGTTTGGTGGTTGCCAGGAGACGGTACTTGTCTGACTGCACTGTGCCGAGTGTAAAGTTTGGTGGAGGGGGGATCATGGTGTGGGGGTGTGTTTCAGGAGTTGGGCTCGGCCCCTTAGTTCCAGTGAAAGGAACTCTTAAAGCTTCAGCTCCAAGAGATTTTGGACAATTTCATGCTCCCAACTTTGTGGGAACAGTTTGGGGACGGCCCCTTCCTGTTCCAACATGACTGACCACCAGTGCACAAAGCAGGTCCATAAAGACGTGGATGAACCAGTTTGGTGTGGAAGAACTTGACTGGCCTGCACAGAGTCCTGACCTCAACCCCATAGAACACCTTTGGGATGAATTAGAGCGGAGACTGTGAGCCAGGCCTTCTCGTCCAACATCAGCGTCTGACCTCACAAATGTGCTTCTGGAAGAACGGTCAGAAATTCCCATAAACACTCCTAACCCTTGTGGAAAGCCTTCCCAGAAGAGCTGAAGCTGTTATAGCTGCAAAGGGTGGGCCGACATCATATTAAACCCTATGGACTAAGAATGGGACGTCACTCCAGTTCACATGTGTGTGAAGCCAGATGAGCAAATACTTCTGGAAATACAGTGTGTGTGTATATATATATATATATATATTTATTTTTATTATTTTTTTTTTAACCAATACATCCATGCTATTCAGGCATCATAATTTTTGAATAACCCCTAAGAGCTACTGTTGTTATTTACAATTGCTTTAAATTACAATTGTATATAAATGCTAGTATAAAATTACACACAAAGTTACCTAGTCATGCAATGTATTACATACAATGTATGTTCTGTTTTAATAGGTTTTCCAACTTTTTCATTTGTTTTCTTTCTGGTTTTCTTTAGGACTTTTTGTCATCATAAAACTCTGTAGATTTTGTCCCCTCGTTTCAAATAGCTAGGAAATACATATAAATTACAGCAGACTTTTTTTTAACAGCCATTACTTAGACTTGTTAACTTCTTCATCAGAGTTGAATGAGTTCTGTAGGCAGGAACCCCACAACCCTCTACATTTTATAGGACTTGGGTTTGTACTATGTCTGCACTTGTAAGACAGTTGTTTCCAGGATTTGGAACAGCTCATTGCGTCCCTCTGTGACAGACACAGTCGATAGCTTAATGGTAGGAGGTCTGCCTGGGAAATGAGTCAAATTAAGAGTTTCAGGAACACTTCGATTTTCCACTAATGACAGCTTTTCTCAGAGTCAGACAAAGCTAGCGGTGCTACGCTCCTTACATTCTCTTCTCCTCACAGTCGGTCCTTCCTCGGAGGAGCTAACCCCAAGAGTTAAACCCAGCTTTACAGCAAAGCCAATCTGGCTTCCTATGTGGAACAAAATCTGTCTTCGATCCTCAACCTGTCCTGCTTTGGTCTGTGAACTAGCCATGTTAGCATTAGCATTAGCCCTCACATCCCTCACAGCTCGGAGCAAACATTCCCCGCTTGCCGGAGATCCTCCAGCCTGCTCTCCCAGCTGGAAGGGGCACGGAGACCAAACAGGGGTGAAGAGACACCTGGAAAGATCCGGAAATACCTGCTCTACTTCTGTAATGTCAGCTATGATATATATATTTTTGTGAAATCTACAGGTGGATGGGGCAAGCCCGTGAAACTAGGCCACTACTACCATCTCTGGCGCAACAGGAATGAAACAGCGAGCTTCTGGATAGCAGCAGTGGGCAGCAGTGGGAATTTCCTGATTGAAAAGTTTACTTTTGTAATGTAGTACAACATTAAGCTAAACAAAGATTAGCCTAGATAAGCTAATTCTTGGAAGGCATCTTCATCTCCATGTTTCTCAGATTCAGTAGACCAACCAAGGCATGTTGATGTTGCTAACAAAGACTAGAACTCAATAGAGCACCCAAATCTGTCACCCAAATCCCCCCAAATGTCTTTTGAACGCATCTAGGTGTTCATTAAGGTCGTGTACGCTTGTCCATGTTTTGTAAGACGTAGGGTCCCCTTTAAAAAAAAACAAAAAAAACACCTTTTTTCAAATATACATTGCTAAAGGTGTAAGCAAGTGTTTGAAATAAATAGGTGTCACTCATATATATGGGCAAATATTCTAGGTATAAGTTTTAAAATAACTTTTGTGAAAATTATATATTTTAAACCATAATAAACTGTAATGTAACTGTGTCTGATACAATTTGTTACATAGCATACACATATACACGCATATTAGCAACCACTTGGGATACCACAGCAATGGCCTACCAACAACTTAACATAGCAACAGCCTAGCAACAACTTAGCAACCACCTGGGATATCATAGCAATAGCCTAGCAACACCATAGAGACCAGCTGGGATACCATAGGAAAGGCCTAGCAACACCTATGCAATCATTAAAAAAAAAACAAAACAAAAAAAACATAGCAATGGCCTAGCAACAACTTAGCAACCACCTGGGATATCATAGCAATGGCCTAGCAACACCTTGGCAACAACTGTGAATAACACAGCAACAGCATAACAAAACCTTAGCAAATCGGCTGGGATACTACAGCAAGGGCCTAACAAAACCAAAGTGACCAGTTGGGATACCATAGCAATGGCCTAGCAACACTTATGCAATCACTTAAAAAAACACAGCAGTGGCCTAGCGACAACTTAGCAACCACCTGGGATACTACAGCAATGGCCCATCAACACTATAGTGACCAGCTGGGATACCCTAGCAAATGGTCTGGCAACATCTATGCACTCACTTAAAAAAACACAGCAATGGCCTAGCGACAACTTAGCAACCACCTGGGATACTATAGCAATGGCCTAGCAACACCGGAGTGACTACTTGGGATAACATACCAATGGCTTTTTCAAGCTAACCTCACCCCTGAAAATCTCAGTGTTTTTATACCAAGGCTTATTATTTAGTAACTACAGGCACTTCAGTGCAAACTGGCTGAGCTGTTCTTTGCTTATAGAGGTGTGTAATAAAACGTTGGTCCTGCTTTTGGGCCCTGGCCAGTTAAGGGGTTAAGTTCATTCCCAAATCTTCCCCTTCTAGTTACACTAAAGCACTCAGAGATTGCATCACTCCACAGTTTAAACTCCACAGTTTATCTGTAGGTGCTGTCATTAACAGGAAGTGCCACTAGAGAGTAAAGACTTAAATTAAGCAAATGGCCCTACAGCACTGACCCGTGACGGACGATACACTGTCCAGTTGCTGTGTGCTTGTTTGGGTGATCCCCACCTGTGAGAGCAGCTTGGAGAGGAAATGAGCCAAAATGTTTCTCTTTACAGTCACGACCAGGTGGGTCAGCTGCCTCGGGGCAAGAGAGGCTAATGAAGAGAGAGAGAGAGAGAGAGAGAGAGAGAGAGGGAAAGAGAGACAGACAGAAAGAGAGAGAGAGAGAAAGAGAGACAGAGAGAGAGAGGGAGCGAGGGAGAGACAGAGAAAGAGAGACAGACCGAAAGAGAGAGAGTGAGAAAGAGAGACAGAGAGAGAGAGAGGGAGCGAGGGAGAGACAGAGAAAGAGAGACAGACAGAAAGAGAGAGAGAGAAAGAGAGACAGAGAGAGAGAGGGAGCGAGGGAGAGACAGAGAGACAGACAGATAGAGAGAGAGAGAGGGAGCGAGGGAGAGACAGAGAAAGAGAGACAGACAGAAAGAGAGAAAGAGAGATAGTGAGAGAGAGAGAGACAGAGAAAGAGAGACAGACAGAAAGAGAGAGAGAGAGAGAGAGACAGAGAGACAGAGAGAGAGAGAGAGAGAGAGAGAGACAGAGAGAGAGAGAGAGAGAGAGACAGAGAGACAGAGAGAGAGAGGGGGAGCGAGAGAGAGAGAGAGAGACAGACAAAAAGAGAGAAAGAGAGACAGAGAGAGAGAGAGACAGAGAAAGAGAGAGAGAGAGAGAGAGAGACAGAGAGAGAGAGAGAGAGAGAGTGAAGATCAGGGCCACTTTCTATGGGCACCACTGTCTCCCTGGTAAGTGTTTCTAATAAAATGGCCAGTCAGTAGAAGCACAAGGTGAGTGTTTCTAATAAAATGGCCAGTTAGTAGAAATACATGGTAGGTGTTTCTAATAAAGTGGCCCGTGAGTGGAAGTACACAGTAGACAAACTCACAAAGGCTTCAGGATTCCAGTGCTGTTAATTGACGAACACACTGCACTGAATTCCGTCTATAGACAGTCCATGTTTGACCACAGCTCCTGAGGTCTGTACTGAAACAGTCTTTTCATAATAACCTCATTGTGTCTGTTTTGTGGCAAACAAAGTGCTAAGCATCTGCTCACCTACAGTCCTGCTAAGCTCAGCTGATAATTGGGTGGAGAGGCAGAAAATGTGTAAAAGTGCAGATATCAGTGTGGAATCAAGCTGTCAGTCACTTCCAGCCCTCAAACTGTGAAGCTCTGCTCATTTCAGTTTCCCATTTTTTCAGACAACCATCAACTGCAAGTTGTTTCAGTGGTTCACCGAGACAAAACGTGCTGAACACTGCAGTTCACTTCAGGTAGAAACATCCACTCTGTACCTTCATTCCAGTGTCCGTTCTTCTCAAGATCCTCACTTTCAGCTCTTCAAAGAACCTGCAGACATGCCTCCAAAGCTCAGTCTGAGAAGCTGGTTGATGATCAAACCCATTCAGTGGTGCTGAGGTCTGGACTCTGGGGTGGTCAGTCCATCGTTCAGCTTCTTTGTTTGATGTGTCTGTCTCCTTTTCTCAGTGAGGTTCTTCTTGATCAACTACACGTCCTTTCAGACCCACAGCGCTGAGTGGTCTTCTCACAGTGGAAGGATGGACAGAAACCCCTGTGGATGTTTTCAGATCTGAAACAGCTTGATCTTCTCCTCTCTCTCAGAGATCAAACCTTTCAGGCCTGTTTATCTGATGGGGCCAGTTTTGGTGGTCTACCACACTCTCAACAAGCATGGTTCTTCAAGGGTTCTTTAGTAGACAGTGGATTTATATAGAACTATGAACACTCAAAGAACCCTTCGCATGCTTAAATGGTTCGTTGCATGGGGGAACTGTTCTTCAGATTGATGGAGAATGTGTTGCATATGGTTCTGTATAGCATCCAAAAGGGTTCTGCTACTGTTACGGTGTCAAGCTCATTAGAGTGGAACCTTTTTGGTGCTATAGAGAACCCTTTTTCAAAAAAAAATTATCCAGCACTTTCTCCATCAATCTGAAGAAACCTTTCACCATGCAAAGAACCAATTAAGCACGCAGATAACTCTGAGTGGTCGTGGTTCTGTAAATCTTTAAGCATCGTTTTTTTGTGTGTGTTTTTATAAAGATAGGATGATTTTCAGTCTGAAGTCCAAGATCAGTTGAAAGGCCCAAATGTGTTTTGAGCTGTGAATATGAACCAGTTTTGTAGAACCTTTATCAACTGAGCTCTACTAAAGAGCTGTCCGTGGTGCTGAACTACTGCAACCCTAAAGATGGCCCTACACTCCAACACTCCAACTGTAAGAGGGGGTCATAGAGCTTCTGACTGGCTCCTTCAGTCTGAGAGGAGCTGAGACCCCTGAGCAGAACGTTCTGCGTTCTCCACGTCAATAAGAGTGAATCCGTCAGAACTGGGCAGCGGGATTTTCATCAGCAGTGAAGCTCCAGCAGCTCAGAGCGTTCGGCGCTGGTTCCACAGCACTGGATGATCTCCGAAATCCCACTGAAAGAGTCGTGAGAGCAGCGACGCCCGACACGTTCAGTCCAGTCTGGGATGAGTTTGACTGTGGTGTTGATGTCGTCCGTCCAGCTGGAGGAGGTTCAGACTGAGACCTTGTAGAACTACATAATAAACTTTATGCTCATTTACACCGTTTACAGCTCACTGCACTGATCTGAAACGATTTATAAGAGAAATGAATCATTTTGAAATGGGATGAATCTTTTGAAATGGGATGAATCACTCTGTATTTTGTTATTGTCTGATCTGTAACGATTTACAAGAGAAATCGATCATTTTGACATCGGATCAATCTTTTTTAATCACCCTGTATTTCTCCAGCTGTCACTGTACCAGCGCTTCTCACCACATGTTAATCACCAGTTTGAGCTTCCGCTGCTAATAAAAGCACAAACAGGTAAACAAGTGTAGCTGTATGTGTGTCGTGATCCGAGGAGATCTGGGAGTTCTCATTCGTAGCCCAAATTTGTAACGCGTGTGACTTGGCAATGATGCAATGACTTGGATTTGATAAAAACGTTAGGGGTTCTGTCTTATTTTGAGGAATCCTTTACAGGGTCTGTGTTTACATTCAAAGATTTCCTTTAATCCGATTAAATTCATTCCGATTACATATTAAGACTGAGGTCTTTATATCTCACTCTACTAAACAGTCTGATGGATAATCTCTGCTTACATGCTCAATAGAAGTAATCTGATCCAAAAGTACCCACAGGCATAAAGAACCACTTAGTGTAGATGTTACCATGACAACCAGCATCACGTGAGTCCAGTCAGAGTGAGATGAGCAGCAGTGAGCAGTGATTGTGTTTTTAAAGCTTTAAAATGACGTCAGACTCAGGAAAACGTCCTTCACACGTCCTTATTAAAGGAGGCCGAGAGGAAGACGTCGTGCTCTGAGACGCATAAGCTGGACGTCCGTCCCACCGCCGTCTTTTAAAGATCAGAGCGTGAACTTCGTCTCCTCTGCAGACCAGTTTCTGCTCCGCCGTGTTGAACGGTATAAACTCTCACTGTGACGCGACGCTCATGCAGAACGGACTTAAACTTTCCGATAGGGAATGTAATTGGATACAGGCGTGTAGACGGATATTATTCTTCTATTTAACAACTATGTAGAGGATTACCCTCCTCGATCAATCGGATAGAAACTGTATTGCGAAAGGCCTCAATCGGACTAGACTCTTCCGACTGAGGTGTTTACTTGGACGTATTCTATTCCGATTGAGCAATAAGTCGGACTATTATGCTGCATGTAAACGTGGCTACTGTTGCGGTTTTTGATATTTTTTGACACAAAGGAAAAGTCAGAACTACTTTTCCTCTAATAAAGCTATGAAGACACTTAGTTTGAGAACATCGCTCATAACGAAAACCTCTCTGCGGCAGCTGACAGCCTGATGCTCGTTTATGTTAACTAAGAAGCTGAAACACTGAAATATTCTCTGCATCTGAGTTTTTATTTGCAGGTTTTGTGTTTGTGTTCATTGCTCCATTAAACCGCCAAACTGGTGATGATGATGATGTTGATGATGATGATATCTGAGTTTACACACACTAACCTGCAGACCACCCAGTCTGTGGAGTATGTGCTCCAGTAGGACCGAGAGCTTCAGTCAGAGCTGAACACGTGGAGCTGTTTGCTTGTTTCTGCTTTGAAACCAAGTATCGAGCAAGAGAACACTTGGGAGCAGAGCTGAACAGACAGAATTAGGGTTGGGTAAAGTGTGTATTTATCTCTTTGTGTGGACCAAATGCCTTCATATTTAATCAGAGCCATTGCTAAACCAGCTTTTCCCCTTATACAGAACATACTTAAAATTTCCGAGTGGGAATGTAATTGGATACAGCCGTGTTGCTTATGGCTTTTAGAAAAGAACGGCCAACATACACTATAATAAAAAACATAAATTATTATTAATGATAATCAACATAAACAAGTATTCTGCCAAGAAACGTAGCTCCTTTAGCACACGGTGTCATTCCCAATCAACGTTCGTTAAATACTGGATCCTGCAGCCCAGCAGAGAAAACACAGCTAAGAAACAGTCGTTTGGGATTCAGACACGTCCACACTCGGTACATGATGCACTGTTCGGCTGTAGAGGCTAGAACTTCTAAATCGTCATAGCTAGAACACTATTTAGGGAGTACGGAGCCGTTTGGGATTCAGGGTTTGATGGGACTTCTAACTGAAACTCTGACATTTGAAGTGTGTAAAACATTCACGTGACGTTCTTTAGACTTTTATTCTGTTATTTTACAGTAAATTATACAGTAACTGCTTTAATCCAAGCCAGTGATATTATTGATGGAGCTGTTTAGGCTGTTGGCTCTTCTAGCCTGTTAGCCAGCTGACCAGCCCAGTTCTAGTTAAGAACATAAGTTGTCAGCCCCTCAGTTTAAACAGAACCCTGTTCTTACTTCATCAGTTCACTCGGTGCTCCGTGTGAGGCAGATTAGGGTTTCTCGTGCTGTGGTGCAGTGACACGCAGCTCGGTCATAGGAGTGTGTATACCGTGGATTTTACTTCCAACGTAGCTCAGCTAATCATATTTTAGGACTGGTACTATCCATTCTATAAATATATTTAGATGTAAATAAACAGAACCGCAGCGCACGTTCACCTCCCCTTAGTGCTGAATCTGGGGATAAAGCCAGAACAGCCAGTATTACTGGAAACAATAACATGGTCATGCTAAACAAAGCAGGAAGGCATTAATGCTGGGCTGAAACTGTTAAACCAGATTCCCAAACTGAAAGGAAGTGGGAATAAAGCTTTTAGTCATGGTGGTGATCTTAGCATGGTGCTTCCCCTATCATTCCCACAGTGCGCGATAGCTTCAGAGTGAGCGTTTCATCGATTTCCTGCTGCACGGATTCCACAGTTACACTAAAAACAAGGTTTAACTGTGCGCCGTGCTCATACTGCTGACTCCTCAATAGCGTCCGCTGCCAGCCTGCTTACAGAGACCCTCATAATTATGTGGTGGAATGACATAGTACCTAATCCTTACAGGGAAATGACAGAGAGAGAGAGTGAGAGAGAGTTTCGGGAACATCTTAATAACGAGCCCCAGGTTTCGTTATCACAGTTCTCCTGACATCTTATCTGCTGTTCGCTTCACCTGTGATGGAGACCGAGGGCAGAAAACGAGCAGCGATCTGCTGATAACACCGCCATGCATCCATCTGCTCCCTGACAGCCTGCGAGATACGGTTTCCCTGCTTTGTCTCAACAGATCCAGCTTTTACTGTTAATTACTGCTAACCATCTGAGCCTGTCCAATGCACCAGGGCATCAAACTGGATGCCTCTCTGTATTTCTGTTAATGTCTTTGTGATGATCCAGCTCAGAAATCCAGTTCAAACCCTTCCTGATTCTGTAGAGCCGCCCTTTCCATTCCATCTCATCACGAGATCATACGAGACTCACATCCGGAGTTATGAGCCTATGAAGAGGGGCTGAGATACATGTCATCAACGGACACTCAGGAAATCACTAGGGACTGACCGGCACGCTGGAAACCCTTCATTCTTCATTCAGTCCACATCGGAGACTCGTGTGAAACGGCGTCAGAGAGTTTACAGCTGCTGAAGCTGCTGCAGCGGGTTTGGTTTTATATCTGTTATCTTAGTCATACATAGCACTACTTTTGTGATACTGTTGAGATTTTGAGGAACACATTTCAAGCATAAAACTATTCATCCACATGAGTAAAGCTGTGGTCTCACAAGAGATATTAATTCATTTCTAAAAAACAGACTTCAGGGCTGAATTCTCTCATTACACAGTGCTCCAGGTGAAAAAGGCCTCATTAAGGAGAGAGCTCAGATCAGTCTGAGTATTCTGATATATCACATGTTGGTATCATGTTGTATGCAAATTACTTAAAAGGTGAATTTAAGAATATAATGAAGAAAAAACCCTCAGACCACAGAGGGTTCATTGCTACAGTATCCCAGATGGTTGCTAAGGTGTAGCTTGGCCATTGCTATAGTATCCCAGGTGGTTGCTAAGGTGTAGCTTGGCCATTGCTACAGTATCCCAGATGGTTGCTAAGGTGTAGCTTGGCCATTGCTATAGTATCCCAGGTGGTTGCTAAGGGGCAGCTTGGCCATTGCTACAGTATCCCAGATGGTTGCTAAGGTGTAGCTTGGCCATTGCTATAGTATCCCAGGTGGTTGCTAAGGTGCAGCTTGGCCATTGCTACAGTATCCCAGATGGTTGCTAAGGTGTAGCTTGGCCATTGCTATAGTATCCCAGGTGGTTGGTAAGGTATAGTTTGGCCATTGCAATAGTGTTGCTAGACCTTTTGTATACTATCCCAGGATGTTGCTTAGGTGTTGCTAGGCCATTGCCATTATACCCCAAGTGGTTTCTAGAGTACTGTCGTGCCACTGCTGTCACAGGTGGATATTACAGTGCTACTAGTGCCATTGCTGTCCCAGGTGGTTGACAAGGTGTTGCTAGGCCATTGCCATGTCATTCCATGTAGTTATTAGTGTGAGTCTGTATGTAAAGTCTGTGAGGGTCAGTGTGAGGCTGTTAGATTTGAAATTCCTCATTTCGCCATTCATTTCCACTAAGAAATTGTGTTGATGATGAATGATCATGGAAACTGTACATGCAGTCAGGTCCAAATGGTCCATTCCTATGAAAGCTGTGCCATCCTACAAAGATTTGTGGTTCCAGCTCAAAATCCTATGCCAACAGTAGTAATAATAATGCTAAGAAAATGATAAAGAACAGGTGGCTGTGTTAAGCAAACTTAATAAAGAAAAATCCTTCTGTGAGTTGGCATGTCCAGCTACTAAAACACAGTGGAATAGATATAAAGAATACGCAAGCATCACCATTTCTCAGATTTGGGTCAATGGGGGAAAAAAAAAGCAGTCCTAATTGCTTTAGAAGAATCAAGCCCTCCGTTTTGAGCAGGAAGCGCAGCCTTCAGCAGTATTTCCTGTCTTTTGGAGACGTTGCCAAGCCGAGTTTGTTCATTTATTGAAAGTGTTCTCTCTGCCTGGTTGGGACAGCTGCGTTCTACACGGAGCGCTTCAGAATCTTCATTATCCTCTCATGATGTATTGAAATATTCCAAATATACACACAGTCACATTCGTCAGTGGTAATTACATTGTGTTCAGTTGCCGCTGGAGAGAAAAGAGCGGGGGGTGGGGGTGGAACTGTTGTTTCTGCGTGAAACTGTTTTTAAAGCGCTGCCCAAAAGCGATTATACATAACTCCCGTTCCTATGCAAATTGACATAATGGGCTGCAGATAAACTGCTAATTGGATCTAAATTAAGATCGTTTTGGAGGCAGCGGGCCGTGGAAGCGGAGATTAAGTTTGGTTTTTGAAACTTTTAATTGCGCTACTGTGTCTCAGTTAAAGCAGATCGGCTCGGACTATTACTAAGGACAAACTGTAGCATTAGTTACAGTACCGTTGCCTATTTTTGGGCCTAATGTGGCAGCGGAACAATAGGAAGGCCTTGTTTTAAGTGGCCCCTGTGGGGCAGGTTATCACTCAGGCTGGACCGTTCCAGTTCTGGACGGCGCTCCAGGCTGGCGGTGAGTGAATGATACCGTCGTTATGAAATCTGTGCCGCACGCTGTAAACAAGCCACTCTCTGAACTGGGTTTAGGGGTGCTTATGATAGACTGAGATTATATAGGACAGGGGTAAGATGTAGGACACGAGAAGGGTTTCTTTGTGTTGTCATGGCAACAAATTGGGGTACACCTGGCCACAGAAACCCCTTTGCTGTAGCTCCATCTTGCTGGTGTACAGTTAGAGGCTCTAGTCCATCTGTTGTGGCACAGTTTGTGTGGGTTTAGATCTTCATCAGTTTCTGATCACAGAGAAGCTCTTGGCTGGATATTTTTGGGTGTTGGACCCTTCTCAGCCTAGCAGCGACACTAAAAGCAGCGGAGGCTGGGCTGATAAACTGTGCACCAAAATATGGAACTACAGTCTGTAACTCTACACAGATAGAGTGAAATTATAAGGAAGGTGTTTCCAGTAAAGCGGCCAGTCAGTGGAACCACACAACAGGTGTTTCTAATAAATTGGCCAGTTACTGAAAGTACAAGGGAGGTGTTTCCAATAAAGTGGTTACTTAGCGTAAGCACAAGGTAGGTGTTTCTAATAATTTGGCCAGTTATTGAAGGTACAGGATTGGTGTTTCTAATAAAGTGGCCAGTAAACATCCCAAAACACACAGTGAGCACAAATAAACGTAGAAGATGTGATGTCATTGTAGCTTCACTCTGAGTTTGTGTGTGTGTGTGTGTGTGTGTATATTTCAGTCTGCTGCACATAGAGAATTCAAAATAAAGCAAAACAAGATGTGAGGTAAAGCTTTGTGTTCAAGATTGTGCCTGAAAAATGCCCCACTAAAATACAAGTGCAGACCAGAAATAATAGGACAGGTCAGTTTAAAATCCTCTCTTTTGTCTTAAATTACCATCTGACAGGTCAAGATAAGATTTTTCACACATTCGTATTACAGAAACAAATCTTAACTTAGGAATCTTATCTTACGGCATCTTAAGATTGTTAAGCGGTTGCTATGGTGAACACGGTGGTTGCCAAGCGTTTGCTAGGTTGTCATTATGGTGTACACAGTATTTTCCAAGCGGTTGCAGTCTAAAAAATGTCACGTGAATGTCTTAAACTCTTCAAATTTCTGAGTTTCAGTCAGAAGTCGCGTCAAACCCTGAATCCCAAACGGCTCCGTACTCCCTAAATAGTGTTCTAGCTATGAAGGTTTAGAAGTTCTACAGCCGAACGGTGCATCATGTACCGAGTGTGGACGTGTCTGAATCCCAAACGACTGCTTCTTAGCTGTGTTTTCTCTGCTGGGCTGCAGGATCCAGTATTTAAACTCCTACGTCGTGCACTATGTAGGGAGCAGGGAGCCGTTTGAGACTCAGCCCCAGTGGGAGAAGAGCTGTGTTACATGTTCATTGTTTTATGACAAAAAGAAAAAAAAAATTAAATGAGTTTACAGCGATGGGCGGCCGCATATTCTCCTTATTCGGCAGTCCATGGTTGCTTGGCAATGGTACCACACTCTACAAGAACTACATTTCTTGACTGAATGCTATATAATAACTTCAGTTACTTTCTGAAAAACTGTGTATTTTATCATATTTTAGGTTAGCCAGCATTTTATTAAAGCAATAAGCCACTTGAGGCTGTGTGTTACAGTGATTTTATCACTGGGAAGGGAGTTTTACTCCGCTTTGCGTTGTGCCTAACAACCCTTCCCCGTGAGACAATCACTGTAATTCACAGCCGCAAGTGGCTTGTTGCTTTAATAAGCCATAGGTAATCACTCTAAATGCACACAGCCCCACCCACTTACCGCACTATATCGATGTCCAGAATCCTTCAGCTGGACCATCTCTAGCTGCACCAACCTGACCCGAAAAACAACAACAGTGTAATAGAGCGATAACTGGAGGTGAATGGCAGTGAAGTTCCATCAGCGGCAAACTGAGCGAGGCCGACGTAATGAGAAAATGACAGTAATCACAGATCAGCCGCCACGTCCCAACTGCAGTAATCTAAACTGACTTTCCCATGAATAATTATTACTGTATTATTTCATACTTAAGCTTTCTCCCATTAAACGGAATATGGGAAACAGTCCGGATGCTGATTGTGCTGTGAATTTTAAGGCTGCGTGTGTTGTGATTAAAGAAGAAATGACTCTGAGTGAAATGACAAATCGGTTTCTAATTTACAGCGAAAAAGGCCCGACTTTCTTCAGATTAGACGAGCCGGAATGATGATATTTTCAAATGGGCTGTTTGACAGTTGAAAATGGTTTAAACGGTTCTGTTCTTCTTAATCTGAATGCAGATGCCTAAAGACTTGCGATCAGTTTGGGAGACCGATAAACAGTCATATGCAGAAGTTTTTGTGGTCAAATTTCATGTCACAATTGATTTTCTACGAGCATCGCAAAAAATGATCGGAAATCTAGTCCATATATGGAACTGTGAACACTCAAAGAACCATTTGCATGCTCAGTGGGTGATTGCATGGTAGAATGGTTCTGAAGATTGATATAGAACTGAAAAAAAGGTTCTTGTTAATTCGTACCAATTGCAGAACCTTTTTGGTGCTATATCGAACACTTACACTACACATTCTTCATCATTTAGAAGAACGGTTTCAGGATGCAAAGAACCTTTTAAGCATGCAAATGATTCCTTGCCTGTTCATGGTTCTACATATAACCATTGTCCTTACAAAATAACCCTTGAGGAACCATCTTTTTGAGAGTCTAGGTCATGTTTGAACCACTTTTCTCTCGATTTTTTTATTTTATATTTCTGTTTTTCCACTTTGAGACGTTCTGTTGATGCCCAATGTTGACTCGGGGATCCTGAAGGCAAACATAGCATCTAATCGGTTCCTGCATTTTCAAGAATGCCCGGGGAACGCAACACGCCTCCAGGGTGATCAAACAACATCAGGAAAACGGCAGATCCACTTTTATCTTTATGGATTTTAGCAACAGGCTGACAGACAAAGAACAAGATAAACACTAGAAGCAGGTGTAGATAGAGAGCGAGCCGTGGCCTGCAGCTCCGCGAGAGAGTGAACGAAGGGAGGGAAGTCTTTAACCTGTTTAAGATAAAGGCTGGAGATCATTCCCTCCAGGCGAGACTCTTCTGAAGGCCAGAGCTGTGCCTCTTCTTTCCACTGTAGCTTCATAAAGCAGCCGTAATGGCTGGTGACCTGTGCTGACCTCCACTAAGCTAAAAGCGCTATGCATTTCACTGGAGCCGTTTCTTCCCATCTTTAGCGTTAAGCTGAGCTGTGGGCAGTTTCTCAGACTCATCTTGGCGTGAAGATCCTCTGAAGATGGCAAAGAAAGGGTAGCTTTGAACTCACACTGGCTAATATTTTCAGATGATCTTAGTGCAGCACTTTTGGGGAAACGCGCTGTCTGGAAAATTAGCATGTGTGTGAATATATTAGACCTGGTGCGCTCCCTCCTCTGAGTGGATCTGACTGCAGTGGCCAGTCGAGGTTTGATCAATATTGCAGGAAAGTCTGACTTTATTACAGGCTTTGGGAAGGAGTTCCACACTGGGCCGCTGTGGATTAGGAAAAAGAAGAAAAGGCTGGGTTCCTTTTGAGGAGAGATGGAGATGGGAGAGGAAGGATGAATGAATTTTCAAATGTAATAGATGTAAAAAAGTGTTCCGTTCATCCAGTAGAGGCAGAATTGCTCCACTGGTGACACCACAGTATCTCACAAAAGTGATTGCACCCCTCACTTTTCTGCTAATATGTTATTCTGTCTTTTGAGGGGACGACACTGTAGAAATGAAACTGATCTTAAAGTGGTCAGTGTGCAGCTTGTACAGCAGTGCAGATTTACTGTCCTCTGAAAAGAACAACACACAGACATTAATGTCTAAACAGCTGGCAGCACAAGTGAGTCCACCTCACAGTGAACGTGTCCAGATTGCGCTCAAAGGGTCAATATTTAAAATGACCACCATTATTATCCAGCACTGCCTGAACCCTCTTGGGCATGGAATTCACCACAGCTGCTCAGGCTGCTACTGGAATCCTCTTCCACTCCTCCATGGTGACGTCACAGAGCTGGTGGATGTTTGACACCTTGTGCTCCTCCTCCTTCGGGGTGAGGAGGCCCCACAGGTGCTCAACTGGGTTCTGGAGACATACTTGGCCAGTCCATCACCTTTACCTTCAGCAAGGCAGTGGTCATGTTGGAGGTGTGTTTGGGGTCGTTATCGAGTTGGAAAACTTCCATGCAACGCAGTTTCCGAAGGGAGGGGATCACGCTCTGCTTCAGAAGGTCACAGTACATGTTGGAATTCATGTTTCCCTCAATGAACCACAGCTCCCCAGTGCCGGCAGCACTCATGCAGCTCCAGACCATGATGCTACCACCACCATGCTTGACTGTAGGCAAGAGACAGTTGTCTTGGTGCTCCTCACCAGGGCACCACCACACATGCTGGACACCATCTGATCCAAACAAGTTCTCGTCAGACCACAGGACCTGGTTCCAGTAATCCATGGTCTTGGACTGCTTGTCTTCAGCAAATGGTTTCCGGGCTTTCTTGTGCATCAGCTTCAGAAGAGGCTTCCTTCTGGGACGATGGCCATGCAGACCAAGTTGACCTCCCACTTCTTCACCCTCTGCAGCAATGCTGGCAGCACTCATGCATCTATTTTTTGAAGCCAACCTCTGGATGTGACGCCGAACACGTGGACTCCTGTATGACCGTGGACTCCTGTATGACCGCTGTATGACCTTGGCCACCGTGCTATAGCTCAGTTTCAGGGTGTTAGCAGTCTTATAGCCTAGGGATCTTTGTGGAGAGCAACAATTCTATTTCTCACATCCTCAGAGAGTTCTTTGCCATGAGGTGCCGTGTTGAATATCCAATGGCCAGTCTGAGTGAATTGAACCCAAAACACCAAATTTAACAGCCCTGCTCCCCGTTCACACCTGGAACCCTGTAACTCTAACGAGTCACACGACACCAGGGAGGGACGACGACACATCTAGGCACAATCTGGACACGTCCACTGTGAGGTGGACTCACTTGTGCTGCCAGCTATTTAGACATTAATGTCTGTGTGTTGTTCTTTTCAGAGGACAGTAAATCTGCACTGCTGTACAAGCTGCACACTGACCACTTTAACTTATATCAGAGTTTCATTTCTACAGTGTCGTCACATCAAAAGATAGAATAAAATATTTTTTTACTTAGTTTTGTGAGATACTGTATGTAGGTAATAGCCAGTGGGATATGCTTCAGCACCCCCCCATGACCCGGAGGGAGAAGCGGCTTAGACAATGGATGGATGGATGTATGTAGGTAATATTGTACGTAATAATCAGAGTCATTAGCATTAGCTCAAATCTATTCATTTAAATGGGACTAGCTCAGTAGAACATCCTGGTCATGTACCTTGGACTTTTGTCTAGCACCAAATTTGAGCCAGGGCAATGAACTGTAAATTTCATGCCACTTACCATATTAGAAATACACCAGATGATTAGATGACCGGATGATGGCCCAATTTGAAACCTGGTATTCATGGCAACAGGCAAGCTTGGGCAACCATGCTCTGTGCAAAACCCAAAACATGACCCAAAATAATAAAAACTAGCACTAGACAAAGAACCGTATAATAAACCGTAAATAAACCATAATAAAACAGAGAAATACCAGAAGAAGCGTTTTTGTTTTGAAATCACAAGTAAATGTCATTTTGAACTAAAATCAAAAACGACTACTTAGGAGTGTGAGGAGAAAATCACTGAGGTGAACTGAGATTCAAAATAAGAAGCTGCTTCAAATCATAATGAAAAACTGCAACCAAGACTCAAAAGGAGAACCTCCCTAAGAGCTTGAGGAAGAACCACTGAGAGGATCTGAGACTCAAAAGGTGAACCTCCCTAAGAGCTTGAGGAAGAACCACTGAGAGGATCTGAGACTCAAAAGGTGAACCTCCCTAAGAGCTTGAGGAAGAACCACTGAGAGGAACCGAGACTCAAAAGGAGAACCTCCCTAAGAGCTTGAGGAAGAACCACTGAGAGGATCTGAGACTCAAAAGGTGAACCTCCCTAAGAGCTTGAGGAAGAACCACTGAGAGGAACCGAGACTCAAAAGGAGAACCTCCCTAAGAGCTTGAGGAAGAACCACTGAGAGGATCTGAGACTCAAAAGGTGAACCTCCCTAAGAGCTTGAGGAAGAACCACTGAGAGGAACCGAGACTCAAAAGGAGAACCTCCCTAAGAGCTTGAGGAAGAACCACTGAGAGGATCTGAGACTCAAAAGGTGAACCTCCCTAAGAGCTTGAGGAAGAACCACTGAGAGGAACTGAGACTCAAAAGGAGAACACCCCTAAGAGCTTGAAAGAGAACCACTGAGAGGAACCAAGACTCAAAAGGAGAACCCCCCTCTTAAGAGCTTGAGGAAGAACCAATGAGAGGAACCAAGACTCAAAAGGAGAACCCCCTCTTAAGAGCTTGAGGAAGAACCACTAAGAGGAACTGAGACTGAAAAGGAGAACTTCAACAACAACATGGGAACGCTCTTCTTTTCCTTCTCTCGTCCCGCTCTTCTTTTCCTTCTCTCGTCCCGCTCTTCTTTTCCTTCTCTCGTCCCGCTCTTCTTTTCCTTCTCTTGTCACGCTTTTCTTTTCCTTCTCTCGCCACGCTTTTCTTTTCCTTCTCTCGTCCCGCTCTTCTTTTCCTTCTCTCGTCCCGCTCTTCTTTTCCTTCTCTCCTCACGCTTTTCTTTTCCTTCTCTCGCCACGCTTTTCTTTTCCTTCTCTCGTCCCGCTCTTCTTTTCCTTCTCTCGCCACGCTCTTCTTTTCCTTCTCTCGTCCCGCTCTTCTTTTCCTTCTCTCGCCACGCTCTTCTTTTCCTTCTCTCGTCCCGCTCTTCTTTTCTTTCTCTCATCCCGCTCTTCTTTTCCTTCTCTCCTCACGCTCTTCTTTTCTTTCTCTCGTCCCGCTCTTCTTTTCCTTCTCTCCTCACGCTCTTCTTTTCCTTCTCTCGTCCCGCTCTTCTTTTCTTTCTCTCGTCCCGCTCTTCTTTTTCTTCTCTCGCCACGCTCTTCTTTTCCTCCTCCTTCTTTCTCTTTGTGCTCTGTCTTTTATCTTCACTCAGCGTTGCTCCCCCTCCCTCTCTCCCAGCCATCGAGGGCCTGTAAACGTGTCTGACGAACTCGTCTGATCAGGGAGGAGACGGATTTCTCTCTCTGGAGCTCTGGTTCCTTCAGAATGAGGCAGGCAGTGCACAGCGCTAACACTGTGAGCGTTAGCACAACAGACGTGGATACATATGGAACAGAGTCACGAACAGATGCTTCTACATTCGCGCAGCAAAGACGGTCATGTCAGCACAATGTATATATACAGTCATAGATTTCTTAATGTGTGTATGTGCGTGTGAGTGAGTGAGTGAGTGTGAGAGTGTGAGAGTGCGAGTGTGTGTGTGTGTTTGTGTGAGTGAGTGAATGAGTGTGAGTTTGAGAGTTTGTGTGTGGGTGTGTGTGTGTGTGTGAGAAAGTGTGTGAGAGTGCGAGTGTGTGTGAGTGTGTGTGTCTGTGTGAGTGAATGAGTGTGAGTGTGAGAGTTTGTGTGTGAGAGTGAGAAGGTGTGTGTGTGAGTGTGTGAGATAGAGTATGAGAGAGTGTGTGTGTGTGTTTTTGTGAGTGTGAGAGTGTGTGCATGTGTGTGTGTGTATGAGTGTGTGTGTGTGTGTGTGTGAGTGTGTGTGTGTGTTTTTGTGAGTGTGAGAGTGTGTGCATGTGTGTGTGTGTATGAGTGTGTGTGTGAGTGTGTGTGTGTGTGTGTGTGCATAAGTATCATCTATAGGGTGATTTATTTTGGAAATGTGTCTCAAACCCAGACCCTAAATTGATAGCACATGAAAATAATGACTCCAAGTTTTCATGTCACTACCAAATCACAGCTTTATTCTGTAGGCGGAGCCTTATTCTAGCCACGCCCCTGCATTTCAGAGCAGGCAGTGAGGCTGCATCCCTGCCCCATATTGCCACATGGTGAGCAGTTAGATCTCATTGTTTTGAAGTGAATGTGTCCCAAAGCCTGAAAGTCAGTGAGGAACATTAAGAATCGTCATATTTTCTGCAGTTCAGCTCTTTTTAGTGTTTTAGTGTAAAATCTGGTGATTTTCTGTGTGAACAGCTGCTCAGGGCTGAGTTGGCTGGTCATGAACTGCTGAGTTTCTGAGCTCAGGATGAGCTGAAATGATCACAAACAGTCCCGACTGACACACTTGGTACAGTTTGGCACACACTGGATGATTTAGTTTACATAGATATTTAACCATATATAAAACTCAAATCATGCTGAAATACTAGTGAAAAGCGGCCGTTTGTGGGTCTGTGCTCCTCTGTGCCTTTTCCTCATAACCTGCCTCCTCCCAGCGTGTTTGAATCAGATAACAGTCTTACAGGTTTAGCCTCTTTATCCATTGGCTGCTTTCACTCTGCTTCACTCTGTAGAGCCTCTTTCTGTGGTTCGGATTACTGCTGTTAAATCAATGAGATCACACTGAGAACAGTCCAGCACCGTCTCCTGCCTCAGCCTGTTATTCGGCCGTACGCTGCCTCCACACTGCCGCGTTCACAGCAGCCTTTGGCCACTGATATTACATTCATTTCAGTAGTATTCAGAACCGCGAGCTGATCCGCACCTCAAACTTGCAGAGCAAATCAATTCTGCTCAAAAACTTTGGAGAACTTTCACAATCAAATATGTTCGAGAGAAAAACTCAGTGAGGCCAAAATGAATGGACTCCTATAGAGCTTTTGAGCAAATGACCATTTGAAGGAGAAATGCTGATTTCACTCAGCAGACACCACCGTACAGATTCTAAACACTGCCATTATATTCCTGAGCACTTCTGAACTCACGCTGTAGAAACGTCTTATATACATTCATAATATCAGTGACTCTGAACTGTTTTCTTCAGCTCACCAACCAATCAGCTCTCAGTAGCAGTAACTCTAACCAATCAGCTCTCAGTAGCAATAACACTAACCAATCAGCTCTCAGTAGCAGTAACACTAACCAATCAGCTCTCAGTAGCAGTAACGCTAACCAATCAGCTCTCAGTAGCAGTAACTCTAACCAATCAGCACTCAGTAGCAGTAACGCTAACCAATCAGCTCTCAGTAGCAGTAACACTAACCAATCAGCTCTCAGTAGCAGTAAAGCTAACCAATCAGCTCTCAGTAGCAGTAACACTAACCAATCAGCACTCAGTAGCAGTAACTCTAACCAATCAGCTCTCAGTAGCAGTAACACTAACCAATCAGCTCTCAGTAGCAGTAACTCTAACCAATCAGCTCTCAGTAGCAGTAACACTAACCAATCAGCTCTCAGTAGCAGTAACGCTAACCAATCAGCTCTCAGTAGCAGTAACACTAACCAATCAGCTCTCAGTAGCAGAAACACTAACCAATCAGCTCTCAGTAGCAGTAACTCTAACCAATCAGCTCTCAGTAGCAGTAACACTAACCAATCAGCTCTCAGTAGCAGTAACTCTAACCAATCAGCTCTCAGTAGCAGTAACACTAACCAATCAGCTCTCAGTAGCAGTAACACTAACCAATCAGCTCTCAGTAGCAGTAACTCTAACCAATCAGCTCTCAGTAGCAGTAACACTAACCAATCAGCTCTCAGTAGCAGTAACACTGACCAATCAGCTCTCAGTAGCAGTAACTCTGACCACTCAGCTCTCAGTAGCAGTAACACTAACCAATCAGCTCTCAGTAGCAGTAACGGCGACCAATCAGCTCTCAGTAGCAGTAACACTAACCAATCAGCTCTCAGTAGCAGTAACACTAACCAATCAGCTCTCAGTAGCAGTAACACTAACCAATCAGCGCTCAGTAGCAGTAACACTAACCAGTCAGCTCTCAGTAGCAGTAACGCTGACCAATCAGCTCTCAGTAGCAGTAACACTGACCAATCAGCTCTCAGTAGCAGTAACTCTGACCACTCAGCTCTCAGTAGCAGTAACACTAACCAATCAGCTCTCAGTAGCAGTAACTCTAACCAATCAGCTCTCAGTAGCAGTAACACTAACCAATCAGCTCTCAGTAGCAGTAACACTAACCACTCAGCTCTCAGTAGCAGTAACTCTAACCAATCAGCTCTCAGTAGCAGTAACTCTAACCAATCAGCTCTCAGTAGCAGTAACTCTAACCAATCAGCTCTCAGTAGCAGTAACTCTAACCAATCAGCTCTCAGTAGCAGTAACTCTAACCAATCAGCTCTCAGTAGCAGTAACTCTAACCAATCAGCTCTCAGTAGCAGTAACACTAACCAATCAGCTCTCAGTAGCAGTAACTCTAACCAATCAGCTCTCAGTAGCAGTAACTCTAACCAATCAGCTCTCAGTAGCAGTAACTCTAACCAATCAGCTCTCAGTAGCAGTAACACCAACCAATCAGCTCTCAGTAGCAGTAACTCTGACCACTCAGCTCTCAGTAGCAGTAACTCTAACCAATCAGCTCTCAGTAGCAGTAACACTAACCAATCAGCACTCAGTAGCAGTAACACTAACCAATCAGCTCTCAGTAGCAGTAACACTAACCAATCAGCTCTCAGTAGCAGTAACACTAACCAATCAGCTCTCAGTAGCAGTAACGCTGACCAATCAGCTCTCAGTAGCAGTAACACTAACCAATCAGCTCTCAGTAGCAGTAACGCCGACCAATCAGCTCTCAGTAGCAGTAACTCTAACCAATCAGCTCTCAGGAGCAGTAACACTAACCAATTAGCTCTCAGTAGCAGTAACTCTAACCAATCAGCTCTCAGTAGCAGTAACTCTAACCAATCAGCTCTCAGTAGCAGTAACACTGACCAATCAGCTCTCAGTAGCAGTAACACTAACCAATCAGCTCTCAGTAGCAGTAACACTAACCAATCAGCTCTCAGTAGCAGTAACACTGACCAATCAGCTCTCAGTAGCAGTAACACTAACCAATCAGCTCTCAGTAGCAGTAACACTAACCAATCAGCTCTCAGTAGCAGTAACACTAACCAATCAGCTCTCAGTAGCAGTAACACTGACCAATCAGCTCTCAGTAGCAGTAACGCTAACCAATCAGCTCTCAGTAGCAGTAACTATAACCAATCAGCTCTCAGTAGCAGTAACGCCAACCAATCAGCTCTCAGTAGCAGTAACACTAACCAATCAGCTCTCAGTAGCATTAACTCTAACCAATCAGGTCTCAGTAGCAGTAACACTGACCAATCAGCTCTCAGTAGCAGTAACTCTAACCAATCAGCTCTCAGTAGCAGTAACTCTAACCAATCAGCTCTCAGTAGCAGTAACACTAACCAATCAGCTCTCAGTAGCAGTAACACTAACCAATCAGCTCTCAGTAGCAGTAACACTAACCAATCAGCTCTCAGTAGCAGTAACACTAACCAATCAGCTCTCAGTAGCAGCACTTATCCAGCTCAATAGTAACGGTCCCTATGAAACATTATATATATATACACACACATTCTGTCATTATTATGAACCATACATTCTACGTTTTAATTCTGTCATCTTTAGGGTGCTTCAGGCTGTATTGTGACAGGACATGGTGGTTTTTAATGCAGGGCTGCTCTTCAGTCCGGTTTCATGGTTTTTAGCCCAGTGAAATGATCAGTGTTTCAGTCTCAGGCTGTGCATTGATCCAGAAGTCCTCCACTCAGATTTATTAGGCGTCTCCGAGCCAGTGTATTGATTTGGGATCAGAGTGCGCTGTCAATACAGCCGTATTTATTAAGATAAATGCATATTTAGAGTCTAACTGAGATCCAGAGTCGAGCTCTGAGAGATGAGCCTGGGCTCAGCTCCAACTGTACTGGACAGAAGCCTTAAGACTTAGATTCAGTTCAATTCAGTTCAGTTTATCTCAACACAATTCTACAGAAAAAATCAGTTTAGTTCATGAGAGCCCAACAAATCTTGATCTATATCAGCCTCAGTTCAGTTCACATCAATTCAATTCAGTTCAATTCAAATCGGTTCGATTCAATTCAGTTCAACTGAACCTAGTTTGATCCAGTTCATGTTAGTGCAGCTCAGTTCAATTCAAATCAGTTCAGTTCAATTCATTTCAACTGAACCTAGTTTGATCCAGTTCATGTTAGTGCAGCTCAATTCAATTCAGTTAAATTTTTCTTAACTCGATTCAACAAAAATCAATTTGGTTCATGACAACTCAACATACCTGAGGCTATATCAGTTTCAGTTCACTTCGATTCAGTTCAGTTCAATGTGTCTGAACTCAATTCAACAAAACACAATTTAATTCATGACAACTCAACTGACCCAGGGCTACACCAGTTTAATTTACTTCGTCAGTTTAGTTCAGTTCAATTCAATTCAGTGCAATTCACTTGTTTATTTGAACTTAGCTTGATCCAGTTCATGTTAGTGCAACTCAATTCAATTCAGTTCTTCTTAACTCAATTAATCAAAAATCATTTTAGACCATGTTGATTCAACTGACAGGGGGCTATACCCGTTTCAGTTTAATTCACTTCAGTTCAGTTCAGTTCAGTGTACTGAAATTCAATTCAGTTCAATGAAACTTTTGATCCAGTTCATGCTAGTGCAGCTCAAATTAGTTCAGTTCAATTTAGTACAATTCAACTGAATTCAGTTTACCTCAAAACAATTCAACAAAAATCTGTTTGGTTCATGTCAACTCAGCAGACCTGGGGCTAAATCAGTTTCAGGTGAATTCACTTCAATTCAATTTAGTTCAGTTTAGTTTCGTTCAATTCAGCCCATTTTGAACCAATTCAGATTAGTTCAATGCAATTCAATTCCATTCAGTTTGGCTCAATTCAGTGTATTTGATCTCAATGCACTTCAACAAAAATCAGTTTAGTTCATGACAACTTGGAGCTTTATCAGGATTCAGCTCAGCTTGACTCTGTTTGGTTCAGTAAAATTCAATCCAGGTCAGTTTAATTGTCTGACCAGGTTAAATTCAGTATAGTCCAGTTCAGGTCATCTCAGTGCATTGACTCAATTTCATTAAATTCTGCTTAACTCAACTCTGTTCAAATCACATCTATTCTGTTGAGTTCACCTCAATTCACCCCAAATCAACTTTTTCCATTCAGTGTGGTTCACTTAGCTTCAATTTAACTCAATTTGTTTCAGTTCCATTCACTCCAGTTCAGCTTAGTTAAGTTCTGGTCAGTTCATTTACAGTCATCTTCAGTCAAGTTCGACTCAAGTTCATTCCCCCTCTGTTTGATTCATTTCAGTTCAGCTGACTCCACCTCAGTTCAACACAAATTCAGATTAATTCAATTCAGTTTGTTTGTTCCTCGGCAGCACCAACCACCACTTCACAAATACAGTAAACACATTACTTTCCATGTACTAGATGGCAGCTTCTTCCCGATCCTGCCAGTAGACGCCACGCCACACCACATTCTCCAGAACATCTTACTCTAGCCAGAAGTCAGCTGAGGGTTCAAAACACGGTCAATTTCACATCATAAATACAGACAGCTCTTAGAAGGCCATGTACCTCTGCAGGCATCGTACACAGTCTAGAATAAACGACTTCACATCAAAACTCTGTCAGCAGCAAACACAGAGATACACTGCTGTACTGAAGTTCAGAATCATTGTTTTCAACAACATACAGCACCCCGAAGAAACTATCTGAAAAGTATCCCCTATTTGTGCATATTTGTCACACTTAACTGACCACAAAATACATTAATTAAATGACCATTCCATTTATTTGAAGGAAACAAGATACCCAACACCATAACTGCCATTTTAGTGAATCAATTCACTATATGCAGTTGATAACTGAGATCAATTAAATACAAACCAACATCACCGATTCCAATGATGTGAAATAGACTAAAAGGGCTCGCTAGGCTGTGTCTCCTATTGGCCACCGATCCCCCTGAGCCTTTCCCCTAATCCCCCTAATATTCTCAGTACTGATGAGTCAAGAGTAAAATATTTTGGAAGACAGCGCTCCTGATACCTCTGCCATAAAGCTAGCACAGTGTTCTGCGATAAGAACGTCATACCCACAGTGAAACATGGTGGTGGAAGTTTCATGGTGTGGGAATGCCTTGTTGCCTCAGGGCCTGAACCATGAATTCTGTTCTCTACCAGAAAATCCAGTAGGGGAATGGTCCACTCATCAGTGCATGTTCTGAAACACAATCAGGTTATGCAGCAAGATCGGGCCTAGTTAAAATCCTGACTTAAACCCCACTGAGATGCTGTAGCAGGACCTTAAATGGGCAGTTCATGCTCGAACACCCTCCTATATGGCTGAATCAAAGTAATTATGCAAGAAATGTGGGTCAGAATCCCTCCACACTCATCTAAAAGACTGATCATGAATCATAGGAAGTGTTTGCAGTTGAGGTGACACAACCGGTGATTAAGTCTAAGGAAGCAATTGCTTTCATTTCAATTCTAGGAGTCACAAAATGTCCTTCTGTAAATTAAATAATGCCTGATCTGTGTTTCTTCATGTTCTCCTTGTCTTATATTACATTTTTCATGAAGATCTGAAGGTGTGACAAAATATGCAAAATCATTTTCCACAGCAGCGTAAATTAACGATAATCTAGTCGCAGATAAACAGATAGCCTTGAGAACACTGAGCTTAGAATAATGACCTGAGGTCATCAATAATCTGATTTTTAGCATTCAAAAGGAATCAGCACATATTAGCCCTTTAAGGCAGACACAAAAAAAGAGGCTGCTGTTTAACCGTATGAGGTCCACGCACCTAATTCCTGTTTCTATATCCGTCTCTTTGTCTTTGTGATGATCCAGCTCAGAAATCCAGTTCAAACCCTTCCTGAATCCGTTCCAACTCCTCACGAGATCATACGAGACTCACATCTGGAGTTATGAGCCTGTGAAGAGGGGCTGAGATGCACGACATCTGCCTCTCACCATGCGGAGCTGGTGGACTTGTGTCCGTCGACATTCTGTGTGAAACATTCAACTCTTGAGTCTCTGAGATTCAAGTCTGAGTTGAGGCTTGCGACTCCGAGGTGAAAGTCCAAGACGAGAGAGTAGGAGTCGAGTCTTGAGTATCCAAGGTAAGGTAAGAGTCATCACCTTTGGGATGAATTAGAGTGGAGACTGTGAGCCAGGCCTTCTCGTCCAACATCAGTGCCTGACATCACAAATGAGCTTCTGGAAAAACGGTCAGAAATTCCCATAAACACTCCTAACCCTTGTGAGAAAAAAATGTTTCAGAGCCACACTAACAACAAACAAAAGAAAGAAAAAAGGTGAGAGAGACACAAAGTGAGATGGGGGTTGAGGAGGAGTATGAAAGAGGGAGTGTTAGAGAAAGGGAATGGGGGGAGAGAGAGAGAGAGGTTGTTAGGACCCTTGATGCAGAGACTAGTCGAGCTGTTTCAATTTCACTTATCACACATCATTTCTCTGCTCCGCTGACCCGGCTAATTCCCGGCGCCCCCCGGGTCCCAGCGCCCAACAGCTTCAATAACATGCTCATAACAAACTAACCGCCTAACGGCACCAGAGCAAATGGCCAATGCTCATCACACTAGCTCCCACACGGGACACTTCACAGATGTTCACTTCTAGCTCACACTTGCTGTTGTCAAGGTCACAGCTAGGGGGCGCTGGTTAGTGGAAAAAAAAATTTGCACAATTTCCCCTCCATTTAGCCCCAGAGTGACCAAGACACGTATGGCGTCTGAAGCTGCTTTACTTTAGAGCAGTCAGAAGCTTCGAGGCTGATGACCCACCTACTGGAGGCTTGAGCCCCACCAGTTAGCACAATGCTAACTGTATTAATCATGCATAAGTCATGTCGTAAGTGTCAGCTTTATGTGGGTAATTATTTTCCAATCTCTCTTTATCCCTTAGAATTAAAAAGGTTGTTTTGGAAACTGTGTTTGTAGGGCTGATGTATGCAAATGAGCTCTGTTCTGATTGGCTGTGTGCGCCTCATTCAAGAGGCAGTCCAAAGTTTAATGTCAATATATTATCCATCCATCAACTTCCGCTTCTCTTCATTAATATTATTAGTGATTGTTAAAAACACCAACATTGTGCTTCCCATAAGTGGCCACTTTATTAGAAACACCTACCCTGTGCTTCAACCAAATGGCCACTTTATTAGAAACACCTACCCTGTGCTTCAACCAAATGGCCACTTTATTAGAAACATCTACCTTGCGCTTCCAATAACTAGCCACTTTATTAGAAACACCGTCCTTGCACTTCTAATAACTGGCCACTTTATTAGAAACACCGTCCTTGTACCTCTAATAACTGGCCACTTTATTAGAAACACCGTCCTTGTACCTCTAATAACTGGCCACTTTATTAGAAACACCGTCCGTGCACCTCTAATAACTGGCCACTTTATTAGAAACACCGTCCTTGCACCTCTAATAACTGGCCACTTTATTAGAAACACAGTCCTTGCACCTCTAATAACTGGCCACTTTATTAGAAACACCGTCCTTGTACCTCTAATAACTGGCCACTTTATTAGAAACACCGTCCTTGCACCTCTAATAACTGGTCACTTTATTAGAAACACCGTCCTTGCACCTCTAATAACTGGCCACTTTATTAGAAACACCATCCTTGCACCTCTAATAACTGGCCACTTTATTAGAAACACAGTCCTTGCACCTCTAATAACTGGCCACTTTATTAGAAACACAGTCCTTGCACCTCTAATAACTGGCCACTTTATTAGAAACACCGTCCTTGCACCTCTAATAACTGGCCACTTTATTAGAAACACCGTCCATGTACCTCTAATAACTGGCCACTTTATTAGAAATACCGTCCTTGTACCTCTAATAACTGGCCACTGTATTAGAAACACCATCCTTGTACCTCTAATAACTGGCCACTTTATTAGAAACACCGTCCTTGTACCTCTAATAACTGGCCACTTTATTAGAAACACAGTCCTTGTACCTCTAATAACTGGCCACTTTATTAGAAACACCGTCCTTGCACCTCTAATAACTGGCCACTTTATTAGAAACACCATCCTTGTACCTCTAATAACTGGCTACTTTATTAGAAACACCGTCCTTGCACCTCTAATAACTGGCCACTGTATTAGAAACACCGTCCTTGTACCTCTAATAACTGGCCACTTTATTAGAAACACCGTCCTTGTACCTCTAATAACTGGCCACTTTATTAGAAACACAGTCCTTGCACCTCTAATAACTGGCCACTTTATTAGAAACACCGTCCTTGCACCTCTAATAACTGGCCACTTTATTAGAAACACCGTCCTTGTACCTCTAATAACTGGCCACTTTATTAGAAACACCGTCCTTGCACCTCTAATAACTGGCCACTGTATTAGAAACACCGTCCTTGCACTTCTAATAACTGGCCACTTTATTAGAAACACCGTCCTTGTACCTCTAATAACTGGCCACTTTATTAGAAACACCGTCCTTGTACCTCTAATAACTGGCCACTTTATTAGAAACACCGTCCTTGTACCTCTAATAACTGGCCACTTTATTAGAAACACCGTCCTTGCACCTCTAATAACTGGCCACTTTATTAGAAACACCATCCTTGCACCTCTAATAACTGGCCACTTTATTAGAAACACCATCCTTGTACCTCTAATAACTGGCTACTTTATTAGAAACACCGTCCTTGCACCTCTAATAACTGGCCACTGTATTAGAAACACCGTCCTTGCACTTCTAATAACTGGCCACTTTATTAGAAACACCGTCCTTGCACCTCTAATAACTGGTCACTTTATTAGAAACACTGTCCTTGCACCTCTAATAACTGGCCACTTTATTAGAAACACCGTACTTGTACCTCTAATAACTGGCCACTTTATTAGAAACACCGTCCTTGCACCTCTAATAACTGGCCACTTTATTAGAAACACCGTCCTTGCACCTCTAATAACTGGCCACTTTAATAGAAACACCGTCCTTGTACCTCTAATAACTGGCCACTTTATTAGAAACACCGTCCTTGTACCTCTAATAACTGGCCACTTTATTAGAAACACCGTCCTTGTACCTCTAATAACTGGCCACTTTATTAGAAACACCGTCCTTGCACCTCTAATAACTGGCCACTTTATTAGAAACACCGTCCTTGCACCTCTAATAACTGGCCACTTTATTAGAAACACCGTCCTTGTACCTCTAATAACTGGCCACTTTATTAGAAACACCGTCCTTGTACCTCTAATAACTGGCCACTTTATTAGAAACACCGTCCTTGTACCTCTAATAACTGGCCACTTTATTAGAAACACCGTCCTTGTACCTCTAATAACTGGCCACTTTATTATTACTTTTTTAAGCTGCCTTTTTGTCATTTTTGTACATCAGTGAAGAACGACTTACAGCCTCAAGCTGCTTATCGATAAAGAACGTAAAAATGATTAATTATATATAAATATGTAGTTAATTGTTATCATAGAAGTATTTGTTCGGAAGCATCACACCCACAGTAGGAAGTCTGGGTTTATCAGAGTTAAAGGGCGAGCTGGCCTCCTCTTGTTTTCCTGACTGAGTCGTTTTGCTCTTTAATAGCTCTGCTGGTCCTTTTGACCTCCATCTGACTGCTTTTCATCTCCGCTCTGCCATTCAGTCACGGCACTCTTGCTGAGAGAGTGATGATTTTTTTTCTGGGGGAGATATTCTTCAATAAAGCTGTCCGTCTCCACCGTCCAGTTTTCCCATTATTTCCAGCGCTGGATGTGACATCACAGCAGGCACTTACAAAGACTGAATTATATTGTGTCATTTGAAAATAAAGATTTTTTTAAAGGGTGAGTTGATTGATGTGGAGGTGACACAATTACTGCTAATGCCCCCTCCGGCCCCCCCCCCCCCCCATTGTGCAAATGACTGAAAGTAAGATTATAAAACAATCATTTCTAATAACTTTGGTTATTAACGTCATTCATCATTCATCAAAAAAACAAAAACACAGCTCAAAGTCCTGCACTGCGCATATAAACAAAACAGCAGAACATTGTAAGTAAAATTGAATAAAATCTTGCAATTGTATGTTTTGCTGCTGTTGGATCAAAACCTCATATCTCCAAAATAGTAACTTTACAGGAGAAGGAAAAAACCTACTTTACTTTTAATGTAAGTCAATGGAACCAGACGTCTTTCCCAGTAATTTTGGTGCATTTCTGTTGGTCTGTTTTTCATGAAATTTACAAGCAATACAGAGGACAACAGGAATCTTTAGACAATGTCAAAACTGAAAAACGGCAAAAATTGACAAAAAATTGTTTTGTTTCAAGACCAGTGCTAAAAGTTGAAATTGGGCTTTTTATTCCGCTGCTTTTAATCAGAATTTTCCATTCCACCTTAAATGGAGCAGCAGCTACTTTCTGCGGCCTGTACAGCCACCTGAATGGAACTGCTGCTACATTTAAGGTGGAACTGGAAGTTCAAATAAGAAGCCAAAATCAGCTTTTCTGAATTTCTAGTCATCAGTCTCATGTGTGTGTCCTGTGCGAAGATGCTGAGATTTTCGTTGGGAGTGACGAGGCTGGACAAGATTGGAAATGAGCAGATCAGAGGGACGGTGAAGGTGGAGCAGTTTGGAGATAAAGCCAGAGAGGCCAGGTTGAGATGGTTTGGACATGTGTTGAGGAGGAATAGTGGATATATTGGGCAAAGAGAAGAAGCAGAAGGGCTCTGGTGTCCTTCCTAGGCTACTGCTGACCCGTTTGTGTGTCCACTAACTTCAGATCTTCTGTCTAATACACTTTAGATAGTTAAAGGACGAATCAGGAAAGCAAAGTCGGTCTGTCCACGACTATTATTGCATGGGTGCAGTGCATAAAACCTTCATTACAAAGACTAATGACCATCCGAGAGGTCAGTGGAGTACAACCCATCTGCGTTGGTCTACAGAGATGTGGAGAACAGTGAGCTGGTCAGAGAATCCTTCACCATGTTCTCCACAAGTGGGAGAGTGCATGTGCAGCGCTCACCAGGAGAACCGACCAGGCCTGAATGCTAGATCTACAGTGTGGCCGCTCGGTTGCGCTGTAGGGGGCATTTTGCTGGCCACTTCACATCACTGGCAGAGTCAGTCATTCCGGTATTAATTACATGAACGTTACGAAGTTTCTTTTTTTTGCCAGAAGCTCTTATTCGATTTCTCTCCCTCTCTTTATTTTCTTTCTTTCCTTCCCTTTCTCTCCCCCTCCCCCTCCCTCTCTCTGCTCGTGGGGGTCTGGAGGCCTTGGCTGTGCTGGGGTGTGAAATTGGCCTCCTAAACGCCGTATTGTTCACAGTTAACAGGCCGTCACCTCCTTCCCCCTGCTCTCTCCAAAATAGCACCTCTAATTCCTTAATCAGCTGGCCCAAATGAATTTCCACAAATGCTCTATTCTTCTGCAGAATAACTTCGCACGATTTGCATAATAACTCCTGCATTACTGCAGACAGGAAGAGGGATTCCAAACCGCCTCAACCAGCAGCTCTCGCCTCCCTGCCGGCTTCAAATTCTCCCGGAAACACACTCGGAATAATAAAAATGAAGCCGTGCCATCACCATGAATAAACATTCAATATTTAAAGTGAATATTTGGTGGCAAATCAAATTTACAGTTTCCTCCTGGTCCTGATTTACCGTCAGTCTGCCAGGACATGTTTGGCGTCTGAGGGTGGCTTCTTTAGTTTTAGCCCTGGAGCTATGAAGCTAATGTAGCTAACAGGGTAACTGAAGCCAATACAATATCAGAGACCAGCAGCATGTTAAGGAGAACCCTTTGGTCCTTTCAACAAAGAACAAACCAACTTGGGAGCCACAACATTTTTTATCCATCTTACCTTGTTGTCCATAAATGTGTCTCGGTATGTGTTAATGTGCTTTTATAGTCTAAAAAAACAGTTTATATGGAAACTCAGACTCACTTTGCTCTGCTTTGAGCTTCAGCTCAGCTATAGCTGCTTTTCTCGCATCTCCAGCAGGAAACCTTTCCGCAAAACTAGACCAGTTTCTTGTAAAACGTCTCTCAAGATTGGCCTTTTTACAAGGGTGAAGTCTCATTCTGCAGCTTCTTGCTCGGATATCTCCCGTTCTACCTTAAATGGTGCCTGAGGCGCAAAATGTAACTGCTGCAATATTTAAGGTGGAATGGGAGAATCAGCATGAGAAGCTGATGAAAGAGAAGCGACTTCAGCCTCGTGACTTTTTAGTGTTTCAGTTTCTCGTTGCAGATTAAACGTCTCAGGAAACCAGCTGGTCTGATTATAAAGACTAATCAGTCCATTAGTCTCCAAATGATCGGTGTCCGTCTTAAATCTCTCTCTTTGCCGTTTCGTAGCTACTAGCTGGACGAGACTGTTGTCTGTGTTGCTATGGTGACCAGCCATCTGCGCTGATCAAGACCATTTACTGTTAAACTCCGTTGAATGATCAGCATTTTAGCTTTATTGTATTAATTTAAATATAATAAACATAAATCCTGGTAAAGGTCAGGTAAATCCATGCAAATGGGATTAATTCAATAAATTTCTATGCACTTTCCAACCTGAACACAAAAATATCTGCATCCAAATAAAAAAAAAAATAAAGAAAATACAGCAGTTTGTGTTGAACTGCTTAAAATTTAACTTCAAATTTAAGCTGAAGCGCAACTACAAATATTTGCATGATCAAACAGAATGTGGAGGCTGTACTTTAGCCGGTTGAGTTATGAATGTTCTCCAATCTAGTGTTATATTACAGCCACTAAGGGTGAGAAAATGAATGAAACTATGATGAAAATATTGTAAATCTCAGTAAATTTCTGCCTGATTGCTGAGAAAATTTGCCGATGAGGTTGCCACAGGGATACGATATATTCTACTTGAAGATGGATGGATGGATTCAACTTTATTACAAGTTAGTACCAGTACAAGGCAATGAAATGCAGTTTGCATCTACCAGAAGTACAAATAGTAGCAATAGTTCAAAATGGACAGTGCAAATAACAAATATGACGTATCTATGAAATGTATAACTATATTAACAATATACGCACAATATATGCACATAATACTATAAATACAATAAAGTATGTTATCTACTGTTATAGTAAGCAGTAATGTGTTGTATTGTATTTCGCTGCTGTCTGAACAAAACCTCGTATCTCCAAAACTGTGACTTTACAGGAGAAGGAAAAAACTTACTTGAGTTTTAATGTAAGTCAATGGAACCAGACATTTTGCCAGGTCATTTTGAGCCATTTCTTTTGGTCCATTCATCATGAAATTCACGTACAAGGTAAAAGACAACAGGTACTTTCAATATGTGTCAAAAACTGGAAAACGATAAAAAAATAGATATGAGGTTGCAGTGAAGAGTATGTTGTATTTACTGTGTAAAATATCCAAGATACATTTAGCCCTGAAGTTTGTGCCCAATGCTCCTCTACCCTTCATAGCTAAGACTAAGAACCGTAGCAGCAGCCAGCAAGTAATGGAAGTGGTGATTTATGCTGAATGGAGCTAAAGAAACAGAGCAAAGTTATGTGGGAATAACTCTGGTTCCATTGACTTACATTAAAAGTAAAGTAGGTTTTTTCCTTCTCCTGTAAAGTCACCGTTTTGGAGAGGTTTGGATCCGACAACAGCGATATACAACTGAGCATATGCCTTAAAATGTTCTGCAATTCATCTCAAATGTTCACTCGTCCCATTCCCTGAAGGCTTAGTCCATCACCCCGTGGAGCAAGACACATTTCATGCTATTCGAATAAATCATAGCATGCTGACATTTACCATGCTGTGCTGCAAATGTGCAACCACTTACTGTACACTTTAAACTTTACCATTTGCTAAGGAAGCAGTAACATATGGATCTGGTTCACTTTGCCACCTTAATGCTTTTCTTTTCTCCTAAATATTCATCAAATGCACTTTTTTCGGGAAAGACCCACCACCATCTGGTGAGCACTGCCTATCCTTTACTATTTACATTGGAATAAATCAGCTTGCTGGGTTGTTAGCTGTCTTCTCAGCAGTGTAGTAGTCCCTGGATGGGTGGGTTTACTGGTCATTGCCTGGGAGTTCAACAGACAGTTGAGGCCAAGAGTTTACCAACACCAAGGCTAAAGACATTCGCACCCTACAGTACCATACATTCATGTTGGCCATTCAATTGAGGCTTCTACTTTGTTTACATCAGATTGTGCACCCAGCTGTATGAAGGGCCTTTCTTCAGAGCCAGTGCCGTTTTGCCCTTGATACCATGGGGAAATCCAAGCAACTCAGCCAAGACAGAAAATTTCCAAAAAATTAAGTCCAGTTCCTCTTTAGAAGCAATTTCCAAACGACTGAAGGTACCACAATCATCTGCGAAAGCTTGGGTCAACACAAGCACTGCATCGGTCAGGAAAGAGGCAGAAATGAACTCCCAGGAACGAGCGAATGAACTTTGGTCCGTCTGATCCCCAAATCTGAAAAGCAAATGGTGAAGGACTTGGAGGCATCAGGTACTACAACCACTGCCATTCTGAAGAAGCCCAGACTCCAAGCCAAACTTGCAGGTGACCACCAGGACAAAGACTTAGCCTTTTTGAGGACCATTTGGAATGTTTGGACATAATGGTCAACTCTGTGTGTGGAGTAATAAGGGAATAAGGACGAAGCTTTTAAATGAGAAGAACACTGTCCTAACTGTGAAGCATGGTGGTGGCAGCATAATGTCATTAATTAATTATTAATTAATCGACCCTTATTAGTCCCACAACAGGGAAATTTCACCTCCGCATCCATGCAGTGAAACACCACATACACACTAGTGGGCAGTGAGCACACTTGCCCGTGATGGTGGGCAGCCCTATCCACAGCACCCAGGGAGAAGTCAGGACTTTGGTGTCTTGCTCAAGGGCACCTTGTTGATGTACTGTTGGCTAAAGGGATTGAACCCAAGGCTGGTTCCCTGTCCTCCAGCCCACGACTGGAGTGTGCTTTGCTTCACTTTCAGGGAAGATATTGGCTAGAAAGTATAGGAGCAGCTGAGCTCAGTCCACAGGTTTTCTTTGGAATTCAAGAGTCAAGAGGTTACACCAGTTCTGCCAGCAGGAATGGCTAAAAATTTGTCGAAGTTTTGTGAGAAGCTTGCAGAAGCACGTTAAAGGCAATGCCACCAAATATTGACAAAGTACATGTAAACATTTGACCCAAGCAGTTATGTTGCTAATGTCAACTTGCCAAGGGAGGTATGGATTTTCCTAGTTAGCCAAGTAGATGACCAGTCCAAACTAGCCGGTTGGTTGCCCTGATTCTTACATCTGCAACTCAACCTTTGAGGCTGGCAGTGGGGTTGCTAACTTTCTTGGCTTGTATGCCTCAGTAATAAACATGGATAGCCATTGTCTACAAGCTGTTGTACTTCATGGCAGCAGAGATCAGAAGTCTTAGTCACCCACTCTGAGGATGTCTTGCAGAATCTTCCAGCCTCGAGGCAATAACGGTGCAGAAACTGACCACTATGGAAGGGCCATGCAGCAATAGATTAACTACCCAATCTATTGCTGCACAGTTTCAGGGCTTCCCAAATGTGGCCCATTAGGACATTTAAATTGGCCCATGAGAACGTTTCCCAAATCCCAACCCCTCACCTACTGAGAGAACATATGCAGTTTACACTTAAATCACAATTAAAATGTTATTTTAGTTTTAAATCAGTCTGTTTGATGTATTTTAGCAAAAGAATATAGCCTAACATTGTAAAATACTCTTGATTTGAAACCTACCTTCTTATTTCTGTAACATAGTAACATAGTGTCCTTTTGGCCTCCAGCCCAGCTAAACAGTCCACTTCGGCCCCCCAAGACAACAATTTGGGTGCCCCTGCTCTTAATGTGGAGCTACAAGGGAGCGGTTGCTAATAATGTGGCTGCCGAGTGCATTTTACTATACAATCCTTACACAGAGTGAATTAATAAACATACCGTTTAGCTTCTCTTCTGTGAGCTAATTAGCCCAGTGAATGGACTGGATTTCTCTCTCTTTCCGTCCGATTATCTCTCTCTTTCCCTCTTTGCCTTTTCCGTCACGTCCAAATACCCATCACAAAGAATGCATTATGAATAAAGAGAATGGCGCCGCTCCAGAAGAATAAAACAATATGTAGGGCAGCGTTATGAAACCTGTTTGGACCCAGACTCTGTTTTCAGAGTATAATTGGGCCTAGTTATGAGAAGATTAATAATTCAACGCAGACGGATGAATAATGGATGGAGGTAAAATGCAGCGAAAAAAATGTATTTGACTTTTAGACATCTCTTTATTTTGTGACAAGAAAAGGCAGTGGCCTACCTCGGCAAGGACGCAGATCACCTCGGCCTCGTCGTTTAACCCGTTTGCAGTTACGGGCGGCGATAAGAAAAGCAGGTCAATTTAAATGTATTGTTTTTGACTCAAAGCTCATTGAAATAAGATGGGGAATTGTTCAGAAAGCGCAGATTCTAAACTTTTAATTCGTACGTTTGTTATCATAAATAGAAAAGGAGGGGAGCACAGCAGCGTTCCCAAGGTCCTATGATTCTTAAAGTCCTATATTCCCAGGGTGTTATGTTCTAAAGGTCCTATATTCCCAGGGTGCTATGTTCTAAAGGTCCTATATTACCAGGGTGCTATGTTCTAAAGGTCCTATATTCCCAGGGTGTTATGTTCTAATGGTGTCACATTCCCAGGGTGTTTTATTCCCAGGGTGCTATTTTCTAAAGGTCCTATATTCCCAGGGTGCTATGTTCTAAAGGTGTCACATTCCCCAGGGTGCTATGATCTAAAGATGCTATTTTCCCAGGGTGCTATGTTCTACAGGTATCACATTCCCAGGAAGCTATGTTCTAAAGGTAGTATATTCTCAGGGCCCTATGTTCTTAAGGCCTCATATTCCCATGGTCCTATGTTCCTAATGTTCTATTATCCCAGGGTCCTAGGCTCTTAAAGTCCTGTTTTCCCAGATCTTATGTCACCAACATTCTATGTTCTTAAGGTCCTATATTCCCAGGGTCCTATGTTCTAAATGTACCATGTTTCCAGGGTCCTATGTTTTTCAAGATCCCTTATTCCCAGGGCCCAATGTTCTTAAGGCCTCATGTTCCCAGGGTCTTGTGTTCCCGAAGTCCTATGTTCTTAAAGTCTTGTGTTCCCAGATCTTATGTCACCAGCATCCCATGTTCTTAAGTTCTATGTTCCCAGGGTCCTGTGTTCCTAAGGTCCTATGTTCCCAGTGTCTTATGTTCTTAAGGTCCTATGTTTTCAGGTCTTATGTCACCAATGTTCCATGTTCTTAAAGTCCTAGGTTCCCAGGGCCCTATGTTCCAAAGTTCCCATGGTCTTATTATCTCAGGATTCTATGTGGCCAGGGATATATGTTCCCATTTTTTATATTTTTATTATATTACCATTTCTTTATGCTCCCAGGGTCCTATGTCCATGGTTTCATGTTCCCATGATGTTATGTTCCAAGGCTCTTGTGTCCACAGGGTCATATGTTTCCAGATTCACATGTTCCAAGGGTCCTATGCTCCCATGAGCTTATATTTCAATGGCTTTAGGTTTCCAGGTTCTTGTATGGTCAGGAACCTATGTACCCATTAAATATATTTTAATATTTAATAAAACTTATTTCTTATGTCAAACTTTCACAATAACTAGCAACAGCCAAATTACATGGATCGCTTGTGCGTCACTGCGCAACATTAAGTGAATATATCGCTGCTGTCGGAACAAAACCTCATATCTCCATTTTTGTCGTTTTTCAGTTTTTGGCATAATTTGAAAAGACACATTGTCCTAAATATTGTGTATAAATGTCATGATGATTGGACCAAAAGAAATGACCTAAAATTACTTGTAAAAATGTCTGGTTCCATTGACTTACATTAAACGTACAGTATGTATTTACCTTCTCCTGTAAAGTTACAATTTTGGAGATACAAGGCTTTGATCCGACAACAGCGATATACAAATCCTGGTGGTTTGTGAGTAGATATACTCTATATATACTCTAATGTGCTCTATTGTTACTAGTCATGCAATTGCTATTACATTTATATATTAAAAAGATGCAACGATGAAAGACTTCTAAGGGTTCATCCTTGCTGTGGTAAGGGAGGCAGAATCTAGAGCCCTCTTGCTGGAGGCTCAGACAGACATGCAAATGGAGGCATTTGGACACAGCCTGTGATATTTACATTTACAAAAGGAAGTGTCCATCAAGTGTCAGGGAGCTGCCGCTGACCGCGACCTTGCCCTCGAGACGAACCCATGGTGTGAAAAAGCTCTGATAGATCCTTTATTCCCTCTAGTGCTGCGGCTAGAATTCATCACTCTCTCGCAAGCATCACGCCAGGTGAAAGGAGGTAGTGCCAGCAGCTCCACGGAAACTTTAAGAGAATAAAATATAAACATTATTACCAATTTTAACACCAAGCCACAAACATTGCGGCTGTGATGTCATAATCATGTACACATTTACATATGACTACCCATTCAGCTACGGGAGTTTAGCCCCACCCATTCAGCTACGGGAGTTTAGCCCCACCCATTCAGCTACGGGAGTTTAGCCCCACCCATTCAGCTACGGGAGTTTAGCCCCACCCATTCAGCTACATCAGTTTAGCCCCACCCATTCAGCTACATCAGTTTAGCCTCACCCATTCAGCTACAGCAGTTTAGCCCCACCCATTCAGCTACGGGAGTTTAGCCTCACCCATTCAGCTACGGGAGTTTAGCCCCACCCATTCAGCTACAGCAGTTTAGCCCCACCCATTCAGCTACGGGAGTTTAGCCCCACCCATTCAGCTACATCAGTTTAGCCCCACCCATTCAGCTACGGGAGTTTAGCCCCACCCATTCAGCTACATCAGTTTAGCCTCACCCATTCAGCTACAGCAGTTTAGCCCCACCCATTCAGTTATAGCAGTTTAGCCCCACCCATTCAGCTATAGCAGTTTAGCCCCACCCATTCAGCTACAGCAGTTTAGCCCTACCCATTCAGCTATAGCAGTTTAGCCCCACCCTTTCAGCTACAGCAGTTTAGCCCCACCCATTCAGCTACAGCAGTTTAGCCCCACCCATTCAGCTACAGCAGTTTAGCCCCACCCATTCAGCTACATCAGTTTAGAACTACCCATTCAGCTACAGCAGTTTAGCCCCACCCATTCAGCTACAGCAGTTTAGCCCCACCCATTCAGCTATAGCAGTTTAGCCCCACCCATTCAGCTACAGCGGTTTAGCCCCACCCATTCAGCTACAGCGGTTTAGCCCCACCATTCAGCTACAGCGGTTTAACCCCACCCATTCAGCTATAGCAGTTTAGCCCCACCCATTCAGCTATAGCGGTTTAGCCCCACCCATTCAGCTACAGCAGTTTAGCTCCAAGCATAAGAGTAGAGGAGTTTGCAAATAAACCCAAACAGGAGAGAGAAAAACAATCCTTACGGAGTTACAATGGACAAAAATCAGTGCTTTACAGTACTGGGACAAACACACACACACACACACACACACACACACACACCTATATATATATATATATATATATATGTATACACACACAATCCCTATATACACACACAACAGGTAACCCGTGTCCATCAAACTCTCAAAGTCCTCAAAGTCCAAACCCAAAGCCACAAGAAATCCAAAACTCCACAAGTCCTTAGCGACGCACTGCAGTAAAAGATAAAACTAAACTCCAGGGCGGATCTCACCGGCGGTCCAGGCCTGACGTCAGATTACATCCAAGACAGTCAGGTGGCTGTCCAGCATCTAGTTCCTCCACGCGCTCGTCTTGCTCCTGGGGCGGATCCTCGGCTGAGCTCATGAGTTCCCATGTAAAGTGGAAGAATTTGGGCTGAACTGCTCCTTTCACCCCAAACACATCACCACCTTCACTTCCACATGGCCAAATTTTCTCTCCTCCCCTTCCAGGTTCAGGTCCCCTGTCCCAGTGACTCCTCCCCGTTTCGTACTCTTAAAGGGCCGGCGCAGCTCGGTTGGTTCAGGTTCAGTGAGGTCCCCTCTGTAACAAATGGCCAATGCAGAATTCTAAATACAACCTGCTCAGTTAAAACACAGCCAGAGAAATGTAACCGTGCCAGGACTTTAAACCACGTTCTGATGAAACGTGCAACAGAATTAAAGAGACGTCTCATGTGGCATCACACTGTGAGGGTGGGTTTTCCTCTGTCAGGGTGGGACTGTAAGGGGGAGTTTTCCTCTGTCAGGGTGGGACTGTGAGGGTGGGTTTTCCTCTGTCAGGGTGGGACTGTGAGGGTGGGTTATTCTTCTGTCAGGGTGGGTTTGTGAGGGTGGGTTGTTCCTCTGTCAGGGTGGGTTTGTGAGGGTGGTTTGTTCCTCTGTCAGGGTGAGTTTGTGAGGGTGGGTTTTCCTCTGTCAGGGTGGGTTTGTGAGGGTGGGTTATTCTTCTGTCAGGGTGGGTTTGTGAGGGTGGGTTGTTCCTCTGTCAGGGTGGGTTTGTGAGGCTGGGTTATTCCTCTGTCAGGGTGGGTTTGTGAGGGTGGGTTGTTCCTCGGTCAGGGTGGGTTTGTGAGGGTGGGTTATTCCTCTGTCAGGGTGGGTTTATGAGGGTGGGTTTTCCTCTGTCAGGGTGGGTTTGTGAGGGTGGGTTATTCTTCTGTCAGGGTGCGTTTGTGAGGGTGGTTTGTTCCTCTGTCAGGGTGGGTTTGTGAGGGTGGTTTGTTCCTCTGTCAGGGTGGGTTTGTGAGGGTGGGTTTTCCTCTGTCAGGGTGGGTTTGTGAGGGTGGGTTTTCCTCTGTCAGGGTGGGTTTGTGAGGGTGGGTTGTTCCTCGGTCAGGGTGGGTCTGTGAGGGTGGGTTATTCCTCTGTCAGGGTGGGTTTGTGAGGGTGGGTTGTTCCTCTGTCAGGGTGAGTTTTTTGACGAGTCTGTTCAGTATTCATGTGTATGGTTGGCTGAAAGCTCTGGTCCTGCAGAAGCTCCAACATTCCTCACAGTGCTGACCTTGAGTGTCTCCTGCAGCCCATTTACTTTTTAAATACGTCCATTCATCAGCGGAGCAGCGTGTCAGTCCTGACGCTCTGACGCAGCTGTGACTCAGATAAAAACACTGAAAACTTTTAATCCTCATCAAATCTGAGCACTGATGAAGGACTAGAGGAGCTACACCAGCAGATTGGAGCTAAACCAGGGGGTTTCTGATAAAGCGGACACACATAGCTGAGATTGTGACATTATATCTACTTTAAAGTGGGAAAATTTTCTGCCCAAATCTCTTAAACAACTGACCCGAAGAAAACAAAAATCCAGCATGCAGTCACTCCCCATTCACTGAAAAGCTAAACAAAATGTAGTTGCCAGATTGAGCCAAATCCCCCTAGATCAGGAGAAAACATTAAATACAATGTTCAAAGACTTTAAATAATATTTAGAATATTTCTTATCGAATATTTAATTTAAAAATATAATCAAACAGGATTTATTAAATTTTATATTTAATATAACTTGTTTAAATATGTCAGATCATATCTAATAAAATATCTGAATATTTCCAATAATATCTAATAGAAAGTTCATATACTGCAGATGATATCCATGTAAACATTTTAGATTATATCCAATAGAGTGTTCAAAGATTTGAGATAATATCCAAAGGAATATTCAAATATTTGAGAGAATATTCAATTACATGTTCAAAGATTTGTCCTATAGATGTCCTATAGAATATTTGAATATTTTTGAAATAGTAACCAATAATACATTTCAATATTTAAGATAATATCCTAAAGAATATTTGAATTTTTGAAATATCTAACAGAATATTTTAATATGAGATAATGTTCAACAGAGTATTCTATGATTTGAAATCACACCAAGTAAAATATTTGAACTGAAATATACAGTAGAAAATTTGAGATTACATCCAATAGATCGTCCAAAGATTTGAGATGATATCCCATAGAATATTTGAATGTTTGAGATCAAATTTAATTGAACTTGGAAAGATGTGACACAATATCTATGAAAACATCAATAAACATTCAAAGTTTTGAATATCCAAAAGAATATTTAAAGATTCTAGATAATATCTAATAGAAAGTTGACAGATCTGAGAATATATCCAGTAAAATATTAGTATATTTGTGATAATACCCAATATAATGTTAAAATATTTATATCAAAGATTTGATAATATCCAATAGAATATTTACATTTTTCAAATAATATCTAATAGAATGTTCAAGTATTGAAGATAGCATTTAAAATTATTTTAAATATTCATATAATGTCCAAAAGAATATTGAAATATTTGAAATACTATCCAATAGAATGTCTAAATGTTTAAGATACTATAAAAACAATCTAATATTTCATATAATATCCAACAGAATATAGAAATATTTGAGATAATATCGAATATAATGTTTAAATATTTAAGGAACCATAAAAAATCACATCAAATCAATTTGATTTAATTTGATGTAAAATTTATTTTACTTATATTTAAAAGCTTGTAAGCAGACAGATCCTGAACACTGTATTAAGACTGCTTTTCAACTTGCTGCCCTTCCAAGTATAAACTCCATAAACTCGGCAGTCGGGTGTCCTTGGCCGCTCGGTCCAGGTGTGCCTCTGGCCGGACCGCTGGGCCGTCCAGTTTGGAGAAAAGGACCAAAGTCCCCGAGCTTTTTGCAGAAGGTGTCTGTGTGATTGATTGCATTATTCTGTCCACATTTGTCCAGATATGGCAGGCAGTCTCACTCTGGAGGAAAGAGGGAGGAAAAATGCTCGGGAATAAAAAAGTTTGATTCTGTTGGTCTGCAGTGAGACGGAGGCCGGACACTCGGAGTGTAAACAAGCAGCATTGCTCTTCAGAAAGGTGGTTCTTCAAGGGCTCTTAAGTAAAGAGAGTGAAGAGCCATTTGTATGCTTTATTAGTTCTTTGCATGGTGACATGGTTCCTTGGATTGGTGGAGTATGTGTTGGTTCTATATAGCATCAGGAAGGGTTCTTCTGTTGGAACAAGCTTGACATCATAGTAATAGTCCAACAGCAATTCTTCAAAGGTTCTTTGGTAAAGACAACAGTTATACATAGAACCACAAACACCCCAAGAACCACTTGCATGCTTAGAAGATTTTGTGTATGGTGAAAAGATTGGTGGAGAATGTGATGTAGAAGGTTTTAAATTGAAACTTTATGAAAAGGGTTCTATACAACACCGACAAGCGTTCTTCTTTTTGGTACAAACTTGACATCGTAACCATACCAGAACACTTTTTGAACCACTTTTAGAAGCATAGACAGCACATTCTCCATCAATCAGAAGAACGATTTCACCACCAGAACAATTTAAGTATGCAAATGATTCTTTGAGTGTTCATGGTTCTGTATAGAACCAATGCATTTACTAAAGAACCCTTGAAGAACCCTCGTCTTTGAGAGCGCAGAAAATACAGAGATATTTGAGATACAAGTGCTGTGAACGGGTGAAGTAAAAAAGGGGCTGCAACTGCCAAAGGTATGTAAGGGAGAACAAGAAGGAACAGCATTTGATGAAAGGAACACTGTGCAAACTGTTAAGCAAGGGTGTAGATCTATTATGCTTTGGGATTCTGTGGCAGCCAGTGGCTCAGGAAACACTGGATGAGAAGACGAAAGAATGGAATCCACAGCAAAGTCTGGACACAGTCAGGAAACTGAAGCCGAGAGGCTTCAACAGCAGGACAATGATCCTAAACACCCCTCAAAAACCACCAAGAAATACTTCAGTAAATGCAAAAAAACAAGCTTTTGGAATGGTTTCCTAAAACAGCTGCATGGCTTCTTCCTTCATCTCCTCTCCTGTTTGTTTATACACTTATTTAGCAATCGTCGAGTGGATTCAGTGTCGCTCCAAAAGGGTTTTGCTGCGTCACGCGACGACACTGCTCACTTATTTCCGGCACCGCCGTCTGTTTTCACACATGCTCAGACTGAGAAATCCGAAAGAAATCAGAGTAAGAGTTCACAGCACTGAGGAACCTGATTCCTGAGCTCAAATCCAGCCTCTTTATCGGATATCCCAATCGGATTTCTAGATGAGTGTGGTCTTTACATGGCCATCGGAATAATCAGAAAACCGCAGAAATCGGATCATGGTCGGATTATTGAGTGCATGCAAACACTCTCATTGTTTGTGACGACCTGTACGTGAACAAGGTCAACAGCGTCCACTTCAGATCAGACCACTCGAGGCAGGTATGGACAGGGCCTGTGTGTCTTAACGACCACCCAGGCTTCCATAAACACGGCGCCCCTTCCTGGATTTATATCTGCTGTGGACACTGAGGATATTGATTTTGGATGAACGTCATGTTCAGGATCTTCGCTCCACATGTTCGCCGTTTACGGGAGGGGGACATAATGAAGCTCGATTTTTATAGACGCTGAGTGGAAACGAGCCGATCTTGTAGTGAATCTGCTGTGATTTCATTTACGGCACAGATAAAAATGAGCCGAATAATAAACAAGTCTGAATATTAAACAGCAGGTTTGAGGAATTAATGACTGCATTTTTAATGCAAGTATCTGTTAAAAGACGCAATGATTTAGAAAGATTTCTCTCTTCCTCCTTCACTCTTTTTTCCCTTTCTCTCATTCTCTCTCTACCTCTCTGTCATTCTCCGTCTCTCCTTTCTCTTTATTTTATTCTTTCCGTGCTTCTGTTTTCGCTCTCACTCATTATCTCTCTCTCTCTCTCTGTCTCTCTCTCTCTCTCTCTCTCCTTGTCGCTTCCTCTTTTTCTCTGTAACTGCTACTCTCTGGCTTTTGCTCTACCTCTCTCTTCCTTCCATTACTCTTTCTGTCTCTCTGACTGTCTCTCTCTTTCTCTCTTTTCTCTTCCCTCCTTCTTCCTTTTTCTGTCGTGACATTCTCCTTATCTCCTCTCTCTTCCTCTTTCTCTCATCTATCTGTCTCTCTTCTCTTTTTCATCCTCCTTTTCCTCCTTTTACTCTCTCTCTCTCTCTCTCTCTCTCCCTGTACACTCTCTCTCTCTCTCTCTCACTCTCTCTCTACTCTCTCTGTACTCTCTGTCTGTACTCTCTCTCTGACTCTGTCTCTCTTTTCTCTTCCCTCCTTCCTTTTTCTGTCGTCACATTCTCCTTATCTCCTCTCTCTTCCTCTTTCTCTCGTCTAACTATCTCTCGTCTCTCTTCATCCTCCTTTTTCTCCCCTCTCTCAATCTTTCTTCCACTCTCCCTTTTTCACTCTCTTTCTCTGTACTCTCTCTTTCTCTCTGTGTCTATCTCTGTCTGTACTCTCTCTCTGGACTCTCTCTCTCTCTCTACTCTCTCTCTCTCTCTACTCTCTCTGTGTCTCTCTCTCTCTCTCTCGCTCTCTCTGTGCTGCAGTGTGTCTGATTGATGAGACAGTGTGATTGAACTCATCCATCAGTACCTGTCCAGGTAAGATGACTGAACTGTGGAGGAAGTGATTGTCACGGCTTCTCGGCTCTGATCTGCACTGTTATTCAGAGAGACGCTCACAGCTGAAAAACAAAAGGTGTGAGACTCTTTTCTCCTCCTCCCCCTCGTCTGTTTAATCTTCCTCTCCTGCAGACCCCTGGCTGCCCACTCACACAACACCCATGAGTCTCTGTTGTGTGTCTTTGTGATGATCCAGCTCAGAAAGCCAGCTCAAACCCTTCCTGAATCCGTACAGCCGCCCTTTCAATCCCAGCTCATCACGAGATCATACGAGACTCACATCCGGAGTTATAAGCCTGTGAAGAGGGGCTGAGATACACGTCATCTGCCTCTCACCGTGTGGAGCTGGTGGATTCGTGTGTCCGTCTATATTCTGTGTGAAACTGACCGACGGACACTCAGGAGATCACTAAGGACTGACCGTCACGCCGGACACCCTTCATTCTTCATTCGGTCCACATCGGAGACTCGTGTGAAACGGCGTCAGAAAGTTTACAGCTGCTGAAGCTGCTGCAGTGGGTTTGGAAAGTAGTGATGAAGATAACGGAGCGTTTAGATATGAAACACATGAGGATCAGGTTCT
>NC_051235.1:2392500-2435000 GCF_015220715.1 Pygocentrus nattereri | reverse complement strand
GCGTGCATGACAGACCCACAGAGATTACAGTGATAGCACAAACTATGCTGGGGTATTTGAGTTGCATGCTAACACAGTGGGGTATTTGAGTTGCATACTAACACAGTGGGGTATTTGAGTTGCATGCTAACACAGTGGGGTATTTGAGTTGCATGCTAACACAGTGGGGTATTTGAGTTGCATGCTAATACACTGGGGTATTTGAGTTGCATACTAACATAGTGGGGTATTTGAGTTGCATGCTAACACACTGGGGTATTTGAGTTGCATGCTAACACACTGGGGTATTTGAGTTGCATGCTAACACACTGGGGTATTTGAGTTGCATACTAACACAGTGGGGTATTTGAGTTGCATGCTAACACACTGGGGTATTTGAGTTGCATGCTAACACGGTGGGGTATTTGAGTTGCATGCTAACACACTGGGGTATTTGAGTTGCATACTAACACAGTGGGGTATTTGAGTTGCATGCTAACACAGTGGGGTATTTGAGTTGCATGCTAATACACTGGGGTATTTGAGTTGCATACTAACATAGTGGGGTATTTGAGTTGCATGCTAACACACTGGGGTATTTGAGTTGCATACTAACACAGTGGGGTATTTGAGTTGCATGCTAACACAGTGGGGTATTTGAGTTGCATGCTAACACACTGGGGTATTTGAGTTGCATGCTAACACACTGGGGTATTTGAGTTGCATGCTAACACAGTGGGGTATTTGAGTTGCATACTAACACAGTGGGGTATTTGAGTTGCATGCTAACACACTGGGGTATTTGAGTTGCATACTAACACAGTGGGGTATTTGAGTTGCATGCTAACACAGTGGGGTATTTGAGTTGCATGCTAACACACTGGGGTATTTGAGTTGCATGCTAACACAGTGGGGTATTTGAGTTGCATGCTAACACAGTGGGGTATTTGAGTTGCATGCTAACACAGTGGGGTATTTGAGTTGCATGCTAACACAGTGGGGTATTTGAGTTGCATGCTAACACGCTGGGGTATTTGAGTTGCATGCTAACACGCTGGGGTATTTGAGTTGCATGCTAACATGCTGGGGTATTTGAGTTGCATGCTAACATGCTGGGGTATTTGAGTTGCATGCTAACACGCTGGGGTATTTGAGTTGCATGCTAACACACTGGGGTATTTGAGTTGCATGCTAACATGCTGGGGTATTTGAGTTACATGTTTGAGTTGCGTGTTATAATGCAGCGTATGATTGAGTCGTGTGTTATAATGCAGTGTATGTTTGAGTCGCGTGGTATAATGCAGCGTATGTTTGAGTCGCGTGTTATAATGCAGCGTATGATTGAGTCGCGTGTTATAATGCAGCGTATGATTGAGTCGCATGTTATAATGCAGCGTACGTTTGAGTCGCATGTTATAATGCAGCGTATGATTGAGTCGCGTGTTATAATGCAGCGTATGATTGAGTCGCATGTTATAATGCAGCGTATGTTTGAGTCGCGTGTTATAATGCAGCGTATGATTGAGTCGCGTGTTATAATGCAGCGTATGATTGAGTCGCGTGTTATAATGCAGCGTATGATTGAGTCGCGTGTTATAATGCAGCGTATGATTGAGTCGCGTGTTATAATGCAGCGTATGATTGAGTCGCGTGTTATAATGCAGCGTATGATTGAGTCGCGTGTTATAATGCAGCGTATGTTTGAGTCGCGTGTTATAATGCAGCGTATGTTTGAGTCGCGTGTTATAATGCAGCGTATGTTTGAGTCGCGTGTTATAATGCAGCGTATGTTTGAGTCGCGTGTTATAATGCAGCGTATGTTTGAGTCGCGTGTTATAATGCAGCGTATGTTTGAGTCGCGTGTTATAATGCAGCGTATGTTTGAGTCGTGTGTTATAATGCAGTGTATGTTTGAGTCGCGTGTCATAATGCAGCGTATGTTTGATTCACGTGTTACAATGCAGCGTATGATTGAGTCGCGTGTTATAATGCAGCGTATGTTTGAGTCGCGTGTTATAATGCAGCGTATGTTTGAGTCGCGTGTAAAAATGCAGCGTGTGTTTGAGTCGCGTGTTATAATGCAGCGTATGATTGAGTCGCGTGTTATAATGCAATGTATGTTTGAGTTGCATGAAAACATCACAGAAATATATATTTTGCATGCTATGTTATGGGGGTTGGAATATAATAACACGCTGGGGGTATCTGAGGTGCATGCTAACACGCTGGGGGTATCTGAGGTGCATGCTAACACGCTGGGGGTATCTGAGGTGCATGCTAACACGCTGGGGGTATCTGAGGTGCATGCTAACACGCTGGGGGTATCTGAGGTGCATGCTAACACACTGGGGGTATCTGAGGTGCATGTAGGTTGCATGTGAGCTGCGTGCTGAAGCACTTGACGTCTCCGCTGCACAGTGGCATGCTGAGGTACTTGAGTGGAGGTAACGTGACAAATGGTAAGTAGAGGCATCCAACAATCTCACTGCCCTGAGCTCCCACGAGGCCAGACTGCCTCCAGTTCTCAGGTCCGGTATCCATCTCCACTGACCGTTAGCATAATGCAGTGTACACACACTCACTCTCACTCGCACTCTCTCTCTCTCTCCCGCTCTCCCTCTCCGTGTCTGAATGTCTGGTCTGTCCTTGCCTCAAGCTGTCTCAGGAATGTCTGCTGCTCTAAGTGATGACCTGAGAAACGAATCCCGTCAGTGGTTTTTGGAGAGCGGAGGCAGCAGCTAAAGTGTCTTATCTGCTAGATACGGATGATCTGAGCCAATTAAAGTGACTCAGAAAGGTAGTGAATACACACAAACCATCACTCCACAAGTATGTGAAACACAGTATATCACTGCATTCGGAACAAACCTCGTATTTCCAAAATGGTGACTTTACAGGAGAAGGAAAAAACCTACTTTACTTTTAATGGAAGTCAATGGAACCAGACGTATTTCCAAGTAATTCCTTTTAGTCCATTCATCATGAAATTTGTACATAATGTAAAGGGTCACAGACATTTTCAAATTATGTCAAAAACTGAAAAAGCCCAAAAATGGAGATACGAGGTTTCGTCCTGGCAGCAGTGATATACAGTATGTGAAATGCTTAAAAAATCACAAATCACAATATATGATGCTTTATTGTAAATACACCAATCAATGAATGATCCACCACCCAAACAGTACCTGCTCTGTGAGGGTCCATGGGGGTCCTGACCACTGAAGAACAGGGTAACAGAGTATCAGAGAAACAGATGGACTACAGTCTGTAACTGTAGAACTACAGAGACCAGCTATACAGTAAGTGGAGTTGATAAAGTGGACAGTGAGTGTAGAAACAAGGAGGTGGTCAGAATGTTATGCTTGATTGGTGTAGATGCCCTTTACCTTTTGTTTTAACATCACTTATTTTGTGCTTCATAAACCACAACATGAGACAGGATTGGCCTGCAGGCAGGCCAGTCACAGCTGTTGTGACACATGCAGAATGTATCTTGGCGGTGAAATAAGATGGGCATCTCTAAAAAGACAGCATCTATAAGGCAGCATGTTGCTCCAAAGTGAGCTCAGCATTCAGCATTACAGGTCCCCATTACCCTCTAACATCCCTCCACACCAGGGCAGACCATGATTTTTTAACTTTACGCTGGTAACAATTCGGATGGTCCTTTTCGGTTTAGATAGCACAATACCCATTTTCCAAAAACAATCTGAACTCAACAGACCACTGCACCAGTGCATTTCAGATGGGCTTAAGCCCAGAGACGTGGGCAGTGTTTCTGTATCTTGTTGATATATGACTGCGCATAGCACAGTCTTAACCTGCATTTGCAGATGCAGCAACAGGGTTTACTGATAATGGTTCGTCAAACCATCACAGAAGCATGTAGATTTTTAATACAGTGCTGCCTGAGGGGTTGAAGGTCATGGGCATTTTGCAGACTTTGTCAGCTTTATATTTTGGAAGTGAGATTTGTGTCATATGAATGAACTCACTCCAGCTCACTACTCAGTCCAAACACTACAATGCAGGAAAATAAAAGTACAATCCAGTGTGTGAGATATAAACAGAGGTTCAGAAGGTTTGGTGTGAAATGGTTCAGACGTCTTTACAGTGGTGGTGATGGGAACCAGGCGTCGCCATGACTACAACACAGATATAGACACTTTATTTACCATCCAGAACCACCAGAGAACCTACATGAGTCTTCTGAGTTTATATGGAATGTTGATGATGGAAAACAGTGGAAAACCTGGAATAATTAGTTTTCTTTGGGGACTATTTTGCCGCACAGCGCCCTGCATGTCTCCCTCCACCATGAATGGAGTTGAAGTTCTCTAAACTCTCATAAAACAGCGTCTCAGTCATCAGGCAGTGAATTCAGAACCAGTTCATGTAGGAACTTTCTGTAGGAGCTTTTAGAGGGACGTCTGGTTCCCATCACCACCACTGGGAACGGTTCTGACTCTTTAGAATGAAGCATTTTTAACCACTCTGAATGACTCTATTTACATCTTAACCATTTAATTATACAGAACGTCTGAAAAATTTTTCACCTTTAAACTTAATATAATAATTTAGTCTTTGCATCTCTCTTATAGGTGCATTAAAATAAGCCCTCTAACTGGCACTGGCAGCTTCAAATGTACGATAATCTAGCGAATGGTTGAGATAGACCTGTCAGCGGGGAAGTCACATAAAGTGGCAATTTCAGTAATAAGGTCTTTTAAAATGAATGACAAATAATGGTTTTCTCCGCTCTGACAGATATATATTTGTACAGCGGTGCCGAAGTTACGGGAATGACATGCAAATCATCGCATAAAAACCACGGTAGCCTTCAAAATCGCTCTGCCGAGCATTCTGGGTGAACTCTTTGGGCAGACGGGGGGAGAGAACACCGGCTCGATGGAGTGGAGGAGTAATTGGGGGAGCAAACTGAGATTTCCATTGAATTTAGCGAGAAAAAAACCCATTTTACATCGGGCAGGGCTTTTAGAGGAAATTGGTTCTCCATCGGATCCCTCCAGACGTGATGATGCCATTCTAACCCAGCAGTCAGGCCATCAGCCGTGAATTGAGTTGATTCTGGGCAATTTCTGCAAGGCGCATTTTTGGGGCCTAAATTCCAAGTTGTAGATTTGAATAGTAGAAACTACTTCAAATGTGTGATTTAGTCCAGGATTAGATCTAATCTCTGGTTACAAACTATTCAGTCTCACTCAGTGTCACATTACCCACCAAACATCTCATTACTGCCAAATCATTTACGTGAAAGATTTACTCACCTCCGTGGTCTTGACTACTAACAGCGACCAGCTTTTAACTGCTGTGTGGCTTTAACACTTCTGGTGAAAATTTACATTTTCTCCTTACCCCAAATGTAGTCAGTTAGCTGAGACATGTTGGGTGCTTCTTTACTGTTAGCAATGACATTAATTAAATAAAAAAACATTTGAACACAAGTTTATTTACTAATTTGTTATATCACGTTTACTTTTAACAACATTTAATAAACTTGTGTGGCCTGCAGACACAAAATGATCCAGTTGGGACTTCCACCAACAACATGACACCACTAAACTAGGAGGGTGAAGGCAGCACAGGCTTCCCCCAAGACCTGTGAATCCAGCAACCACATCTTTTCGAACTACAGCTTACTCAACGTCAGTGGACAGCTGAACGCACTCGGAAGAAAGCGCCAACCGCCAGTTAACAGATATCATCACGTTGAGTGATGGGGGGAGAGGGGGGCCCATCCTACCCACCCAAAGAGAGCAAGGCCGACTGTTCTGTCTTGGACTCCCGGCTACGGATAGCTGTAGCATCACCAGGGATCGAACTCACAATCTCCTGATAATAGGTCCAACGCTTAGACGATTGGGCCACTCGGGAGCCACACTGATCCAATTTCGTAAGCAACATCATTTGCCTTTCTTCAGTTATACTGTGCTTCGCTCTTCATAAAGCACACAATTAATAGGAGACAGGCCGATCTAGCAACTGCACTCTCTGATTATGCCACCAACCTATTATCATGTAAACATGAACATTTTGAAGAAGATGTCGTCTAGAAGGCAGCATATGTTGCTCCAACTTGGGTTTCTATCTTTCCTCATTAATGATACCTTGACAGATGTGCAGGTTACTTACTTATACCCCCTTCCAGATCATTACAGATGCTGGATTTTGGACTTTATGCTGGCAACAATCTGGATCGTCCTTTGTCTGTTATTTCCATAAATTATCTGAAAGGTTGACTCATCAGCCCACAATGCATGCTTCCACTGAGCATCAGCCCATTTCAACTGAGCTCTAGCCCAGAGAAGTCGGCAGTGTTTCTTAGCATTGTTGAAGACTTTTGACGTGCATAGTTCAGACTTAACTTGCATTCGTGGTTGAAGCAACGATCAGTGTTTATTGACCATAGTTTGTCGAAGTGTTCCTGAGCCTATTTCAGTATAGAAGAGTTTCTATGCAGCACCGTGCAATGGGTCAAAATTTACAGGCATTCATTTGTGCTCTTCCACTTTTTTCCTTCATGAACAGAGAATTTTCCTGATCCCCTGAATCTCTTGATGATACTGAAGCAGGGTAAATACCTAAAATCCTTGCAGTCACTCCTTGAGGAATAATGGCCCTCTTTCACCAATATCTTCTCAATTTTTCTTTTCTTCAATGTGTTCTTGAAAAAGTCTAAGAAAAAGTCTACATCAGAATGGTGAATCAGCGCTGGTGAATCGTCAGAACTGCCATTAAAAACTGCGTAAGTGAAGGAATTTCTTCTTAAGAACGGTTGGTGAAGGAGGCCCATTGTTCTTGAACAGTTGAACTATGTGTTGATGCATTTTTGTAAAGTGGCCTCGACCCATTCTCGCTCATACAGGCCTCGGCCTTTCCTGGATGCTTTGATTATAACCAAGCAGGATTGCATCTCCTCTTTTAAAATGTCCCTAGTCTTAAGCCCCTCTTCCAAAGTTTTTGGAATGTGTCGCAGGCATCAGAATGAGCACACATCTACAAAAATACAATGAATTTTATTAGATAAAACATTACATATCTTGTCTTTGTATGCTTTTGTCTAAAACCAGGTCAAAGTGGATTTACAAATCTCTCCTTTCTATTTTTATTAGCATTTTACACACTGTCCCACTGTTGAGTTTGGAGCTAACATGTAACCGGAGCTTATATCTTATAATTGCTATGCTATTACCTCTAAACTGTGTTGTTATTAATCTTTGATTACCGTAAAAGTGAGACCCTGTCCCTGACAAAGCCCAGAATGTTGTTGTAGAGTGCAATCGTGAGGGTATGTTGGGAAGAATGTGTGAGCTGTGATGACAGAGGGGTGTGTTGGTGTGTGCATATGTGTGTGTGTGTGTGTGTGTGTGTGTGTGTGATGAGCTGCTGTTGGAGGACAGCTGGGCATCCAGATGTCCAGCTTTATACTAATAACACCATCATCTCCTCACTGACCACTGATCAATCACACTGATTCATATCTCACACGGCCTTATTGCACAAACGAGCCTCTTACCAACATCACAAATGTTTACCTAACAACCCCCTTTTTACCCCAAATGTAGCCGATTTGCCATTTGAGGTTTGCTTCTTTAGTTTCAGCACTAGTACCAAGAAGCTAACGTAGCTAACAAGTAAAGGAAGCTTATAACCCACCAATCAGCATCGGAAATACAGTTTCCCAGGTGGCTGCTAGTGTTTGTAACTATGCTAATGTACTTCAGCTCATGTTTATAGAAAACAGTGAGCCATGCAGTGCCAGAAACATCACCACAGCTCCACACAGTTTCAGGCACTTTCTGATTTTAGCCGAAAGAGAAAAACTGCATAAAATCGTGAACCAGGCCTACAATGAAGTGTAGGAATCTAAGGCCCAATACTACTGAGCCCTTAGCTGTCCATTTTGTGTGTACATGCCTAAGAGTAGGATGTCCTGATTCTTGTTGAGATAGAGGAGTGGGGCGAAGTGTTGGGGCTACATGACCCTCCAAAGACGTTTTTCAGAGACTCCAAAGTGAGAGATATGAGAAAAGAAGAAAAAGCAGCAAGATGGCGGCACGAGAGACCAAAGAAGCCCACAAATGTGAGAAGTGTCTCTCTTAAAAAATGACATTAACCATCGTATTATATTAGTTTAATGCTGTTTTGGTGTATTATGTTAATGTCTCGGTAGCTAGCTACCTAACTTTCCCGTTCCACCTTAAATAGTCCGGCAGTTCTGACGCCTGAAGCGCCAGAATGTCACTGCTGCTCCATTTAAGGTGGAACAGGAAAATTCAAATGAGAATCTGGAGAATCTCTGACTTCAGCTTCATATCACTGAAGAATTAGGGGGGGTGATAATAAATAATTGCCCCCCTCTTTGAAGGCGTATGATCCCTAAATGTAACTAAAGCCCAGCAGTGAGGAGCTGAACTTTCCCCTCCTCTGCTGTCCCTGCAGACGGGCAGGGTCGCCTACAGAGCGGCGCTAGTAGCTGTTAATGAAGAGATGCTCTTTTGAGTGTTGTTCCATTTCATTGGGGAAGATTTCAACCACTGCCCCTTGTAGCTCAGTTTAAAGGGTCAAGGAGACACTTGAACATAAGGAGTAGGGCTAAAAGTAAGAAATAGCATTGGGCCAAAGACTTCACACAGAAATTTTATGGTGTTGAAAATTAGAAATAGTGATTAAAACAATAAAAAATAGTCATTTTTTTCACTCTCTAACAGACAAATTCAGTTTGACCAGCAGCAAATCAACAGTGATATCAGACACGGTAACTTTCACGGTTTCTCTAGGGAACAGTAGACTTGTGGAGCATCAAGAGGAGTAGGAATGTGTTTATGCCATGGTTTTCAGGCCGAATATGAGCACTTTTTTGTTTGTCCTTCCCGAGAACAAGTCCAATACCAAAATGAATAACCTGCGTGAATTATGTTGTTAGTGTAAACGAGTGTAAATGTACCTGACCCGTTAAATCCTGAACTCTACCAGATTGGGATTAAAGTGCGTGAGTTCGCCCTGCTGCATTAGTTATCTCAGATCGAGCAGCGCTGCAGTGGAGAAGAGCGGCTCACAAAAGCTCTTCTGTACAGTCATAAGTAAAGTAGGTTTCATAGTTTTGATCCTCACCTGTCTCTTTCAGCAGCAGCCCAGCAACAGCAGGAATCACATTCAATTCTGATGCATCTGTGGAGCTTGTGTGTCCAGTTTTCTGTCTTGTTGGAGTCGTTTGATTGGCTGGTTGAGCTGTAGCTAAATGTCCTCTAAAGCTGGACAGACAATGTGATTTTAGAAATCTGGTTCTTCAGTGAGTCACACTGGGACGTTTGAACAGACCATCATGTTCAGACAAAGCTACGATTTTTAATGCTCACACTGTACGAAACGCTCCGTCTGACTGAACGGCAGCCTCTACAGACGCTCTGTCTACAGACTGTTATCAATAAAGCTGATTCATTCAAAAAAACATGCTGTGCATTCAGTACTAAGCAGCACTGCTAACACTGGGCTGTGAAGCTAAACCAGGCAGTGCTATAGATGGTAGGACAGTCCGGTCTCTTTACAGTCTGTTTACAAAACAATCACTGCGTTAATGTTTATACCTCACTACTGCATTCAATCAAACAGAGTAAAGTCGCATAGATGGACTTGACTCTTTTGGTTGGCCTATGTGTCTCCACCTGTTCTGGGGAAGCAGCTGTGATTGGGTGTGTTTAGAATGGCCTAATATCATACAGTGCATTCCTGGCGGGAATCTTCCCAGATGGAATGTTGAAGTGACCGATGACATTGTGTCTGACCTCCACAAAGTCAGTCACACGTCTCGGTGTGAGCAGATCCTCCTTCACTGCCAGCTTGAGTCGTTCATTAGTGTGACAGCTATGCCCGACTTATGTCATACGGTATCAATGGGTATCATAATGTTGGTATCAGTGAATTTGTATTAGTATGAGTAAATGAGCACAGTATTGGACCAATACCTGATACCAGTATCAGTATCAATGCATCCCTAAGGAGGAGATACAAGAGCCAAGACCTTCTCCACTACAGGTCTGATGGCACCTGATAATATAAGCAGAATTCAGAAATGAAAAGCCTATAGTAGTGCAATCAATCAATCAAATCAAATCTGCAGTCTATTGGATCAATGATTTGTGGATGGATAAAAAGAGACAAAGAGACAAAAATAGATCTTTTGGATTAAAATGAGAAGCATTATATTTGGACAAAGGAAAACACTGCATTCCAGCATAAAAGCCTTATCCCATGTGTGAAACATGGTGGTGGTAGTATCATGGTTTGGGCCTGTTTTTCTTCATCTGGGCCAGGACGGCTTTCCATCACTGATGGAACAATGAACTCTGAATTATACCAGCAAGTTCTAAAGGAAAACGTCAGGACATCCGTCTGTGATCTGAAACCCGTGGGTCATGCAACAAGACAACGAACCTAAGCACACAAGTCGTTCTACCAAAGAACAGTTAAAGAAGAAGAAAGCTGATGTTTTCAAATGGCCAAGTCAAATGTACTTTGTGCCTTGAAAAAGATAAATCTACCAATTTTCAGCAACATCAGCCACGATGTGTTTGATGTGGTTTAAATTTATGAAGAACTATTCCTTTAAAACCATCGTACATCTATTAAGCCGCTGATCCAACAGAGCAAAGACAGAACTATATTGATATTAATCTCCACAGTGGCGTCCGGTGGTCTCTGTGCTTAGTCTATTCCTGTCCTCTCATGGGTTTAGGAGAGTGTAGAAGTGTAGATGGAATTGAAGTAGTAACGAATGGATGCCTGTTACCTGTGCAGTGTGCACTTAAATAAATGAAATTAGACCTACTTTAATCCTGTCAGAGAGGAAATCCCAGGCTGATTTTCACTCCTTTCTCTGAGAGTGAAGCAGTTCTCTCCAATGAAACTGGAGATACTGGACTAACTCGCATGGCCCAGTTTGGCAATATGGCCATTTCCTTCACTGTCAAGCATGTTGTGAGATCATTTATAGACTAATATCTGTTATTTCAGTGTGTAAGAGTATGTATTGTGAACTATTTATTGATTATGGACTCATATCTCCTATTTTTATGCGTAGGAGTGTTAATTGAGGTTGTTCATAGACTAATATCTCCTACTCCACTGTATATCAGTGTTTACTGAGGTAATTTATGGACTAATATCTCCTGTTCTACTGTATACCAGTGTTTACTGAGGTAATTTATGGACTAATATCTCCTGTTATACTGTATATCAGTGTTTACTGAGGTAATTTATGGACTAATATCTCCTATTCTACTGTATAGCAGTGTTTACTGAGGTAATTTATGGACTAATATCTCCTGTTCTACTGTAGTGCAGTGTTTACTGAGGTAATTTATGGACTAATATCTCCTGTTCTACTGTAGTGCAGTGTTTACTGAGGTAATTTATGGACTAATATCTCCTATTCTACTGTATAGCAGTGTTTACTGAGGTAAGTTATGGACTAATATCTCCTGTTCTACTGTATAACAGTGTTTACTGAGGTAATTTATGGACTAATATCTCCTGTTATACTGTATATCAGTGTTTACTGAGGTAATTTATGGACTAATATCTCCTATTCTACTGTATAGCAGTGTTTACTGAGGTAATTTATGGACTAATATCTCCTGTTCTACTGTAGTGCAGTGTTTACTGAGGTAATTTATGGACTAATATCTCCTATTCTACTGTATAGCAGTGTTTACTGAGGTAATTTATGGACTAATATCTCCTATTCTACTGTATAGCAGTGTTTACTGAGGTAAGTTATGGACTAATATCTCCTGTTCTACTGTATAGCAGTGTTTACTGAGGTAATTTATGGACTAATATCTCCTTTTCTACTGTAGTGCAGTGTTTACTGAGGTAATTTATGGACTAATATCTCCTATTCTACTGTATAGCAGTGTTTACTGAGGTAATTTATGGACTAATATCTCCTATTCTACTGTATAGCAATGTTTACTGAGGTAAGTTATGGACTAATATCTCCTGTTCTACTGTATAGCAGTGTTTACTGAGGTAATTTATGGACTAATATCTCCTTTTCTACTGTAGTGCAGTGTTTACTGAGGTAATTTATGGACTAATATCTCCTATTCTACTGTATAGCAGTGTTTACTGAGGTAATTTATGGACTAATATCTCTATTCTTGCATATGAGTGTTTATTTAGGTCATTTGTGGACTAATATCTCCTTTTTGTGTGTAGGAGTGTTAATCGAGGTCTTTTATGGGCTAATATCTCCTAGTGTATAAGAAAATTTATTGAGGTTATTGATAGTTTTACACGACACTATTCTAGTGTGCAGTAGTGCTTAATGAGGTTGTTTATTGATTAGAATGTCCTATTCTAGTGTATAGTAGCATTTTTTGAGGTCATTTATACATTAATAGCCCCTGTTCCAGCATTTTGTTGTTACTGATGTTGTTTATGGACTAATATCTCCTATTCGGGTTTATATTAGTGTTTACTTTTTAGTGTTTACTATTTATTTTAGATTTTTGAAAAATATTGGTACATATTTTCCGCTGCATATGGAGTGTTTGAGTTTGAAAACACTCCGACTGTAAATAGAACTCCTGTGGTTTTTCATTCCAAAGTTTTAGGGTGTTATTCCTCTTCTCCGTCGTACAGACGAAGCCGGAGATGTTTGGCTGTGTGCAGACGCTGTGACTATATTTTCAGACCCACTTTTGAGCAGAAGAGAGCGAGAGGCTGCTGATTTGATGCTGCAGCTGCCAGTGGAGATTAGAGGCAGAGGGCCGGGCTGAGAGTGCGTCTGAAATGCACTCTTCAGGTTTTTTGGAGAGATGCTATGAGCTCAGCCTCGAGGTGGGAGTGACATTTAGCCCAGCATGGTGAGCGATACGTGTGAGTGTGTAAGAGCCTCAGGAGCCGAAACTCTCATTATTAAACCCAAAATTCAGGCAGAGAACTTTCCCTCTGAAACCCAGACACAGAGAAACATGGTCTGCAGTGCGACGGGGGGTGGATGTGTGTGGTAGGGATTGGGTGTGTGTAGGTGTGTGTGTGTTTAGGTGTGTGTGTGTGCATGTAGGTGTGTGTGTGTAGGTGTGTGCATGTAGGTGTGTGTGTGTAGGTGTGTGTAGGTGTGTGCATGTAGGTGTGTGTGTAGGTGTGTGTGGGTGTGTGCATGTAGGAGTGTGTGTGTGGGTGTGTGTGTGTGGGGGGTGTGCATGTTAGTGTGTGAGGGTGTGTGTGCACGTGTGTGTGCATGTAGGTGTGTGTGTGTGTGTGTGTGTGTGTGTGTGTGTGTGTGCATGTAGGTGTGTGAGGGTGTGTGTGTGTGTGTGTGTGTGCATGTAGGTGTGTGAGGGTGTGTGTGCGTGTGTGTGCATGTAGGTGTGTGTGTGTGTGTGTGTGTGTGTGTGTGTGTGTGTGCGTGCATGTAGGTGTGTGTGTGTGTAGGTGTGTGAGGGTGGGTGTGTGTGTGTGTGTGTGTGCATGTAGGTGTGTGAGGGTGTGTGTGCGTGTGTGTGCATGTAGGTGTGTGTGTGTGTGTGTGTGTGTGCATGTAGGTGTGTGTGTGTGTGTTGGTGTGTGAGGGTGGGTGTGTGTGTGTTTGCATGTAGGTGTGTGAGGGTGTGTGTGCGTGTGTGTGCATGTAGGTGTGTGTGTGTGTGTGCATGTAGGTGTGTGTGTGTGTGTCGGTGTGTGAGGGTGTGTGTGCACGTGTGTGTGCATTGAGGTGTGTGTGTGTGTGTGTGTGTGTGTGCGTGCATGTAGGTGTGTGTGGGTGTGTGTGTAGGTGTGTAGGTGTGTGTGGGTGTGTGCATGTAGGAGTGTGTGTGTGGGTGTGTGTGTGTGAGGGGTGTGCATGTAGGTGTGTGAGGGTGTGTGTGCGTGTGTGTGCATGTAGGTGTGTGTGTGTGTGTGTGTGTGCGCATGTAGGTGTGTGTGTGTGTGTAGGTGTGTGAGGGTGTGTGTGCACGTGTGTGTGCATGTAGGTGTGTGTGTGTGTGTGTGTGTGTGTGCGTGCATGTAGGTGTGTGTGGGTGTGTGTGTAGGTGTGTAGGTGTGTGTGGGTGTGTGCATGTAGGAGTGTGTGTGTGGGTGTGTGTGTGTGGGGGGTGTGCATGTAGGTGTGTGAGGGTGTGTGTGCGTGTGTGTGCATGTAGGTGTGTGTGTGTGTGTGTGTGTGTGTGTGTGTAGGTGTGTGAGGGTGTGTGTGCGCGTGTGTGCATGTAGGTGTGTGTGAGTGTGTGTGTGTGTGTGGGGGGTGTGCATGTAGGTGTGTGAGGGTGTGTGTGCGTGTGTGTGCATGTAGGTGTGTGTGTGTGTGTGTGTGTGTGTGCGCATGTAGGAGTATGGGTGTGTGTGTGTGGGGGGTGTGCATGTAGGTGTGTGAGGGTGTGTGTGCGTGTGTGTGCATGTAGGTGTGTGTGTGTGTGTGCGCATGTAGGTGTGTGTGTGTGTGTAGGTGTGTGAGGGTGTGTGTGCACGTGTGTGTGCATGTAGGTGTGTGTGTGTGTGTGTGTGTGTGTGTGTGTGCGTGCATGTAGGTGTGTGTGGGTGTGTGTGTAGGTGTGTAGGTGTGTGTGGGTGTGTGCATGTAGGAGTGTGTGTGTGGGTGTGTGTGTGTGGGGGGTGTGCATGTAGGTGTGTGAGGGTGTGTGTGCGTGTGTGTGCATGTAGGTGTGTGTGTGTGTGTGTGTGTGTGTAGGTGTGTGAGGGTGTGTGTGCGCGTGTGTGCATGTAGGTGTGTGTGAGTGTGTGTGTGTGTGTGGGGGGTGTGCATGTAGGTGTGTGAGGGTGTGTGTGCGTGTGTGTGCATGTAGGTGTGTGAGGGTGTGTGTGCGTGTGTGTAGGTGTGTGAGGGTGTGTGTGCGCGTGTGTGCATGTAGGTGTGTGTGCGCGTGTGTGCATGTAGGTGTGTGTGTGTGTGTGTAGGTGTGTGAGGGTTTGTGTGCGCGTGTGTGTGCATGTAGGTGTGTGTGTGAGTGTGTGTGCATGTAGGTGTGTGTGTGAGTGTGTAGGTGTGTGAGGGTTTGTGTGCGCGTGTGTGTGCATGTAGGTGTGTGTGTGAGTGTGTGTGCATGTAGGTGTGTGTGTGAGTGTGTGTGTGAGAGAGAGTGCGCGAGGTGTCAGTGATTAGACCTGTAATGGTGCAGGCGTTCTCCTCTCTGAGACGGAGCTGTGGAGCGACTGAATGTGAAAGAGTGAAGGGAAGATGGATTCACACTGTGAGTTCAGTCCAGAGGGACACTTCAGTCCAGACCGCAGAACACCTGTTCTGACCACAACACAGCTGGTCAGGAAATCCGCACGGCGCTCAGACCCACCTATAAATACCGCTCCAGCACCCTCACCTTCACTGCACGGGCAGTCATATTTACAGTCTGTGTTAGAGGAGATATGACAACGTTACAGAGATCCCTTATTACACGTCTTAAACTTACTGCACAGCTGTAACAGAAAACTAGAGAAGAATTACAGACAAACCTACAAAAAAGCTTGAAATAAGAGAAGTGTGTCGACTCAGAGCTCAAAGTAACAGAGAAACTAGCTAATAAAGCAGTAACCCACCTAAATCTTTATACGCATCGCAGTGTGTTCATTTTATTCCCTCCACATTCCTACAAAACCCGGAAAACCCCTGCAAACCTCTGAGAACCCTTACAATCACAAACCTCTGGCATCTCCTGCAAACCTCTGAGAACCCCAAGAGACCCCTATAAACATCTGAGAACCCCAACAGACCCCATACACCTCTGAGAACCCCTACAAACCTCAATAAACCTCTGGGATCCACTACAAACCACTATAATGTTCTGAGAACCACTACAAACACTATAAATCTTTGAGCTTTAAGCTTCTGAAAACCCCTGGAAACAACAGCAAACCCCTACAAACCTTTGAGAACCACTAAAAACCTCTGAGAACCACTAAAAACCTCTGAGAACCCCAAAAGACCCTTATGAACCTGTGAGAACCACTACAAACCTCTGAGAACCCCAAAAGACCCTTATGAACCTCTGCAAAACCTCTGCGAGCCCCTACAAAACTCTGAAAGCCCCTATAACCACTACAAACCTCTGGCATCCCCTACAAACCCCTGAGAACCACTACACACCTCTGAGAACCCCAACAGACCCTTATGAAACTCTGCAAACCACTACAAACCTCTGAAAACCCCTATAACCACTGCAAACCTCTGGCATCCCCTACAAACCTCGGACAACCCCAACAGACCCCTATAAACATCTGAGAACCCCTACAAATCTCCGGGATCCCCTACAAACCACTATAAAACTCTGAGAAGCCCTACAACCCCCCACTACACCCCCTACAAACCTACAAAAAAGAACTCAAAATAAAAGACTGTACTGGCTCAAAACTCAAAGTGACAGAGGCAGATATGAAAACACACTTCAGCCCAATCGAAAATGTTTTACTATGAAAGAGGCTGATAGGGAATGTGAAGCCATCATGAAAGATTAGCTAATTATATGGGGAGAATGGGAATAATGGGATTAACGCCACGCATGGAAAACCAGCGAGTAATTACTGGCTAGCTAGAAAAAGTTTTGTTACTACATAATAAAAAAAAACAACTAGTTGATATTTAACGAACAAAATAAACCAGCTCGTCATTTCTAGCTGCAAAAATAAACAAATAAACAGCAAGATGTGTGTTTATCTGTAAACAACGCCAGCGAGTAATCAGCGGCTGTTCCTGTTTCCAGGTTGACTGATCTACTGTTTGAACCTCCTCCAGTAGGTTAAACTGTAAGGTTAGCGCTTAAAGCGGCCTGGCGGACACCTTTCCAGCGTAATCTCAATGCGGCGCCTTGCTTTTCTCGTTCTGCCAAACACTCCGCTGAGTCAGCAATGACTGCTACAGCGCATTAGCCTGCTAACGCCGAAACCAGAGCAACGCTGTCAGAGCTAATGAGCGTCGCCCTGCGCTCGGCCATAATTCCAGGAGCTAGTCGGAACAGAGACGTTCCCACTGCTGAATGTTTACGCTTTTATCCGTGGCCACGCAGGTCTAACCGCCGAGCCGAGGGGCGCAGGGAAATCGCTGTTGATTAAGCGTCACTGAAGACGCTTTCGCGCGAATGGGCTGCGGCTGAAGCTGAGCGCTGCAGGCAGAGGGGCCTGTTGTTTGGATCCCACTGCTAAATGTATGAGACAGGAGGCACAGCAGGACAAATAAGAGACCATTTTTGCATTTGTAAAGAGAGCAAATATGAGTCGGGTCACCAGAGGCCCCAGTTTTCCAGAACAAATGGACATATCTGCTCATTTGTTCATCAGGAGTGGCAAGAGAGCCATTAGCCTGCAGCGCTCGAGTACAATGTTAGCTCAGCTTCAGTATTTCAGCGCGAACAGTTAGACCACAAACACAAGTCCGCCACCCTCTTCACAAACAACAGAAACCGTGAGTCAAGTAACAGAGACTGAACGAGAATGAAAGGAGAACCAATGCACAGCACCAAACTGAGGTAGACGGACAGAACAGACCCAGCATTAACACCAAACTGAGGTAGACGGACAGAACAGACCCGGCATTAACACCAAACTGAGGTAGACGGACAGAACAGACCCGGCATTAACACCAAACTGAGGTAGACGGACAGAACAGACCCAGCATTAACACCAAACTGAGGTAGACGGACAGAACAGACCCGGCATTGACACCAAACTGAGGTAGACGGACAGAACAGACCCGGCATTAACACCAAACTGAGGTAGACGGACAGAACAGACCCGGCATTAACACCAAACTGAGGTAGACGGACAGAGCAGACCCAGCATTAACACCAAACTGAGGTAGACGGACAGAACAGACCCGGCATTAACACCAAACTGAGGTAGACGGACAGAACAGACCCGGCATTAACACCAAACTGAGGTAGACGGACAGAACAGACCCGGCATTAACACCAAACTGAGGTAGACGGACAGAACAGACCCGGCATTAACACCAAACTGAGGTAGACGGACAGAACAGACCCGGCATTAACACCAAACTGAGGTAGACGGACAGAACAGACCCGGCATTAACACCAAACTGAGGTAGACGGACAGAACAGACCCGGCATTAACACCAAACTGAGGTAGACGGACAGAACAGACCCGGCATTAACACTAAACTGAGGTAGACGGACAGAACAGACCCGGCATTAACACTAAACTGAGGTAGACGGACAGAACAGACCCGGCATTAACACCAAACTGAGGTAGACGGACAGAACAGACCCGGCATTAACACCAAACTGAGGTAGACGGACAGAACAGACCCGGCATTAACACCAAACTGAGGTAGACGGACAGAACAGACCCAGCATTAACACTAAACTGAGGTAGACGGACAGAACAGACCCGGCATTAACACTAAACTGAGGTAGACGGACAGAACAGACCCAGCATTAACACTAAACTGAGGTAGACGGACAGAACAGACCCAGCATTAACACCAAACTGAGGTAGACGGACAGAACAGACCCAGCATTAACACTAAACTGAGGTAGACGGACAGAACAGACCCGGCATTAACACCAAACTGAGGTAGACGGACAGAACAGACCCGGCATTAACACCAAACTGAGGTAGACGGACAGAACAGACCCAGCATTAACACTAAACTGAGGTAGACGGACAGAACAGACCCAGCATTAACACTAAACTGAGGTAGACGGACAGAACAGACCCGGCATTAACACCAAACTGAGGTAGACGGACAGAACAGACCCGGCATTAACACCAAACTGAGGTAGACGGACAGAACAGACCCGGCATTAACACCAAACTGAGGTAGACGGACAGAACAGACCCGGCATTAACACCAAACTGAGGTAGACGGACAGAACAGACCCGGCATTAACACTAAACTGAGGTAGACGGACAGAACAGACCCGGCATTAACACTAAACTGAGGTAGACGGACAGAACAGACCCGGCATTAACACCAAACTGAGGTAGACGGACAGAACAGACCCGGCATTAACACCAAACTGAGGTAGACGGACAGAACAGACCCGGCATTAACACCAAACTGAGGTAGACGGACAGAACAGACCCGGCATTAACACTAAACTGAGGTAGACGGACAGAACAGACCCGGCATTAACACCAAACTGAGGTAGACGGACAGAACAGACCCGGCATTAACACCAAACTGAGGTAGACGGACAGAACAGACCCGGCATTAACACCAAACTGAGGTAGACGGACAGAACAGACCCGGCATTAACACTAAACTGAGGTAGACGGACAGAACAGACCCGGCATTAACACCAAACTGAGGTAGACGGACAGAACAGACCCGGCATTAACACTAAACTGAGGTAGACGGACAGAACAGACCCGGCATTAACACTAAACTGAGGTAGACGGACAGAACAGACCCGGCATTAACACCAAACTGAGGTAGACGGACAGAACAGACCCGGCATTAACACCAAACTGAGGTAGACGGACAGAACAGACCCGGCATTAACACCAAACTGAGGTAGACGGACAGAACAGACCCAGCATTAACACTAAACTGAGGTAGACGGACAGAACAGACCCGGCATTAACACTAAACTGAGGTAGACGGACAGAACAGACCCAGCATTAACACTAAACTGAGGTAGACGGACAGAACAGACCCGGCATTAACACTAAACTGAGGTAGACGGACAGAACAGACCCGGCATTAACACTAAACTGAGGTAGACGGACAGAACAGACCCAGCATTAACACCAAACTGAGGTAAGATGTGATAACAGGTCTTGCTTTAGTTCTGTACTGCGGAAAAAGTTGAAAACAGACCTGAGATTAGCAACAAGCTGTGGCACACTGCAGGCCCTGCGTCGGGCCGTGTTAGTGGTAGCGAGGGCAACCCTGCGGGGATGAGAGGAATACTGTATTCTGCCTGTCAAAGAGACACATCCAGCCAGGAGCACAAAGCTGGCGCTGGTGTATTTTTAGCCTGTGAGGAGATGACAGGAGCAAAAAAAGAGAGAGCGCCACTGCGTTTGAGTTCAAATCTGATCCAGCAGATCCAGCACAGCGTCAGATCATCCTCAAAAAGGCAGCAGCACTGCGAGTCTGGACATGGGACACGAGAGCAGGACGGTGACATCACTCTGTAAAGTGACATCCAGGCAGCGAGCAGGGAGAGTGACCCGACACCCATGAACTCGTGGAGACGTGAGTTTGTGTCCAAAAAGTTCCGGCTCAGCCGTGCCACAACTTTTCCAGCACAACTGCGCGGCTCTCGTTGGAAGGCCTCGGGCTAACCCTGGCTCATTTGGATGAAATAAGCGCCGAGCGCGTTTAAGTCGCAGAGCGGCGCGAGGCAGCGTGCCCGCATGCGGTCTGACGGAGGAAGAAAAATGAGGTGTGCCGGAGAAGGGGAGAGCTCATTTTTCTCCGGCTAACGTCGGAGAGATGACACGGGGTCCTGAGGGGCTGCTGGAGGCCGAGGTGGAGGCAGGACCAGAATGAACCCTGGAGGAAAAACACCACGGGCCTCCAGAGAAGCGCCCCAGATGGAGGTCCGAAGGTGACTCGGCTCCCCGAGAGTGGAGCAGACTGGACAGGGAATAGACATTCGCACGCTTCATCAAGAGCCTGACCTCAAGGACTTTCGGGTCGAGCCTTCGGTGTCAGAAACGACCAGAAACTGGATGAAAATGTTGCGCAAGTGAAATCGTCTTGAAATGTAGTTAATAAAAGGGTCTACCCACTTTTTACCTGTTATAAGTCATTTTTACCTTATTTTACGTAAGCACAGAACAAGCACGCATTGGGTTATTGATATTTCACGCCGTATTAATATTATATTGATGTTATATCACAGCCTTCTATGTTTAAATGAATAGGCTCCTCATACACTGTATTACTACATTGGGATGGTATCTCATATTATTTGAAATCCTTTGTACGGTTGTAGTTAGGGGTGTAACCTGCATACCACCCTTGTTGTTTGAGCATTCTCTGAAGCTCTGTCATTGTGGTGCATTCAGATCCGATCTAAGTTTAGTAAAAGATAAAAGTCCATGTATCTTATTATTGTGCACGAAATCTCATGTCCTGCTTAAAATGCTGTATTTACATATTTTACTTGCTTTGTGTTGCAAAGATCCAGATGTTTTTGCTCATTTCCAGAAGTTGGCGGATAAAAGTTTTTATGCAGCCTTTGTTGACATCGTAGACATTGCATAAAGATTTGCATACATATGAGCACACGTTTACACATATATCAGCCACCACCTGGGATACCATAAAAATGCCCTTAAGACACCTTAGCAACCACCTGGGATACCATAACAGTAGCAAAGTGACATCTTAGCAACCACCTAGGATACCATAACAATGGCCTAGCAACACTTTAGAAACCACCTGGGATACCATAACAATAGCATAGTAACATCTTAGCAATCACATGGTATATTATAATTATGGCCTTGTGACACTGCTTAGTAACCACCTGGGATACCATAACAATGGCCTAGCGGCACTTTAGCAACAAGCTAGGATACCATAACAATGGCCTAGCGACACCTTAGAAACCACTTGGGATACCATAAAAATAGTATAGCCTCACCTTAGCAATCACCTGGGATATTATAATTATGGCCTTGTGACACTGGTTAGTGACCACCTTAGTTACCATAACAATTGCCTAGTGACAATTTAGCAACAACCTGGGACACCATAATTATAGCCTAGCAACACCTTAGCAACTGCCAGAGATACCATAACTATGGCCTAGTGACACCTTACCAACCACCTGGGATACGATAACAATGGTCGAGCGAGCCTTTAGCAATAACCTGGGACACCATAATTATGGCCTAGTGACACCTTAGCAACCACCCGGGATATCCGTGTGACCAGTCAAAATGACTTCCATTCATAATGACTGTTTATGAGGAGTCCTAAAAGAAGACATTTACCAAATTTTGCAGACTGACTTTCTGACCTCGCTACGGTGAACGACACATTTTTAAGAGGTTAAAATTCCAGGACAGCAGAACCGTAACATGAACTGTCCTCATATTTTAGAGTCAAAACAATGCTTAGTTCTCATGTTGAGGTATTTAGATGTTCTCTTATGGGATGACACCTCCAGACCCCTTCACAGAGCAGGGATGTAGGGGTTGGTCGTCACCCTATTCACACCTTCATGTCTGATCTGCTAAATGCCTTGGTATTCCGAGTAATTTATTCAATCCAGCCGCAGATTTGCTCACGGAACACGTCTGGAAGGCTTCGTCTGGCTTATTACCACAGCCGCTGATGAATAACCTCCATCTTTTCTCTTTATGGAGAGCAAACGCCTGAGCTGAGATAAGCAGAAGAGCAGCAGACGGTAAGCCCCGCGATAATCCTCTTCAGCAGCACACGAATGGAGAAATCCTCCCATGTTCCTGCGTCAGAGTGCTGAAGGAGCATGGAATTATGGGAGCTGAGATAATTGACCCTCAGCTTTCAGGCCTCAGTGACATCACATGACCACTTCCTTTGAAAATATAATTGAACGTGACCGGCCTGACCGGATGTGACTACGTGCATGTACTGTGATGCATCTGCAGCAAGGCGGAGCTCCAGCATAGACTTAATTAGCTTTAGAACAACGTATGTAGTTTGTTTATTTGATGGTTGTTAATGACGTTTTAGAGGGCGGAGCTCAGCGGCGTTTGTTTATTTGATGGTCGTTAATGACGTCTTTAGAGGGCGGAGCTCAGCGGCGTTTGTTTATTTGATGGTCGTTAATGACGTCTTTAGAGGGCGGAGCTGAGGGGCGTTTGTTTATTTGATGGTCGTTAATGACGTCTTTAGAGGGCGGAGCTGAGCGGCGTTTGTTTATTTGATGGTCGTTAATGACGTCTTTAGAGGGCGGAGCTGAGCGGCGTTTGTTTATTTGATGGTTGTTAATGACGTCTTTAGAGGGCGGAGCTGAGCGACGTTTGTTTATTTGATGGTCGTTAATGACGTCTTTAGAGGGCGGAGCTGAGCAACGTTTGATTATTTGATGGTTGTTAATGACGTCTTTAGAGGGCGGAGCTGAGCGGCGTTTGTTTATTTGATGGTCGTTAATGACGTCTTTAGAGGGCGGAGCTAAGCAGCATTTGTTTATTTGATGGTGGTTAATGACGCCTTTAGAGGGCGGAGCTGAGCGGCGTTTGTTTATTTGATGGTTGTTAATGACGTCTTTAGAGGGCGGAGCTGAGCGGCGTTTGTTTATTTGATGGTCGTTAATGACGTCTTTAGAGGGCGGAGCTGAGCGGCGTTTGTTTATTTGATGGTTGTTAATGACGTCTTTAGAGGGCGGAGCTAAGCGGCGTTTGTTTATTTGATGATCGTTAATGACGTCTTTAGAGGGCGGAGCTGAGCGGCGTTTGTTTATTTGATGGTCGTTAATGACGTCTTTAGAGGGCGGAGCTGAGCGGCGTGTGTTTATTTGATGATCGTTAATGATGTCTTTAGAGGGCGGAGCTGAGCGGCGTGTGTTTATTTGATGATCGTTAATGATGTCTTTAGAGCACCTTGACCTGTAAGCTCACATTAGCGACCACCTGGGAAAGCTTTCTTTGGTGGAGAGTGAATGTGGTGCTTTTCTCATTACTTATTATGTAATATTTTAGTTTCAGTTTTCTGTGCTGATAGATTTATGCCTATTTACATTTAATAATGTAAATTTACTTTTGACTTTGCCCTGAAAAACTGATCTACAAGAGTGTGTGTGTCTGTGTGTGTGTCTGTGTGTGAGTGAATGAGTGTGTATGTGTGTGTGTCTGTGTGTGTGTATGTGTGTGAGTGAATATGTGTGTGTATATCTGTGTGTGTGTGTGTGTGAGTGAATGAGTGTGTGTGTATGTGTGTGTGTGTGTGTGTGTGTGTCTGTGTGTGTTACATCATGCACTGAACTGATGGTTCCAGTCTGCTGGGTTTGAGGGTAAAGCCGCGTAGTGTCTCTCAACTTCTGACAGAGTGTCAGCGGAGGAGAAGAGACAGAAACAAAGGAGAGAGAGAACAGAGCGAGTGAAATCGGAGAGGATGGAGAGACAGACAGTGACGGAGCGAGGGAGAGAGAGAGGGAGAGAGAGATGTCAGGGTGGAGACGCTGTCCTGCAGGCTGCTGAGGTGAGTCAGGGTTCAGAAGGCTGATCATAACTGAACCCTAGTGATGATTCAGTTTGATTAACTTCAAACGACTCACTGTCCATTTCAACAAACATTTGATTCAGTGATTCAGTGTCGGATCCTCTCGGTCACAACGCTGGACACACCGACTCGTCAACTCACGAAGATTTTCTTCATTTATTCACAAACGTTCACTTCTTCAGAGTTACAGTGAATTCATAATGCAGAGTTATGCAATAATTAACATTTAACACAGGTGGAGTGATGTACTAGTTATTTTGCATATGGATGCATATTTTACAATAATTAACAAATATGAGAACATTTTGGAATAATGAACATATTGTGCTAACTAAATTATGCAATAATTAGCATATAACATATGGACTTACAAAATAATTAGCATACAACACAACAGATTATCTCATTAAAAACAGACAATGCAAATGGAATGATGTAATATTTGACGTACGAAACATATAAAATTATACAATAATTACCACATAACGCACATGCAGTTATTCAATATATAGCAAATAATATATTATATTAAATGTCTTACAGCACAAGCACAATTCTGCGGTAATTAACTTAACAAGTAGAACCAGAATAACGCCTTTCCTGGAGAAATTGCTGAGTCATTGCAAAGCTTAAGCCATTTGAGAACAGTTGCTAAGGTGTTGCCAGGTGGTTGCCATGGTGTTTCATATGATTGCAAGGGTGTTGATGGGTAGCGGCTGTAGATTTCCAGATGGTTGTTGAGATGTTGCTAGGTGGTGGTTATAGTATCCCAGGTGGTTGCTAAGTGGCTGCCAGGCAGTTGCTATGGTATCACAGGTGGTTGCTAAGGTGTTGCTAGATGGTTGCTTTGGTATCCATGGTGGTTGGTAGGGTGGTTGTTATGGTATTACAGGTGGTTACTAGATGGTTGCTATGATATGCTAGGTGATTGCTAAGGTGTTGCTGGTGGTTGTTATGGTATTCTAGGTGGTTTCTAAGGTGTTGCTAGGTGATTGCTCTGGTATCCCAAGTGGTTGCTAAGTTGCAAACACAAAAGAAGTTACGAAGTAATTAACACACAAATATAATTAGACAGTAATTAACATGGAACACATGGAATTGTGATCATTAACATAAAGCATGAATGGAATTATGCAGTAATTAACAACGATGCATTCAGAATTGTGCAATATTAAAATGTCGAATAAAACAATGCAATCATTTCCATGTAATGCAAAAGGACTGATGCAATAATTCACACAGTGTTGGTGGAATTATGCGATAATGATCACATAACCAATATGGAATTATATAGAGACCATAAAACAAGTCAAACTGTCCTCTATTTTAATTTCTATCCCCTCTTGATGCAGCCTTTTACGAATTCCACCTGGTAAGAGAACTCTCGGCATTCCTCACACTTTACGAGGGGATATCCGAGATGATTTTTCATGTTTACCCATCAGATAATTTTGAAATGATTAAAATCTTACATAACCCAGCACCAACCGTACCCTTACCAGTCAGACCAGCTTTTCCCTGCTTTATTGTTTTTTGTTGTTGTTTTGTTTTTTTTTAATAAAAGCTCTGTTTTCTCAGAAAAAAAGCATTTTCCTGGTGGAGATCAGACTCACGACCTCTAAATGTTCATGTTTACTCAAACCGGTCCCCACAAGGAGACAAGTACACCCTCCGCTCACACGTTCTCATTTCTGCATTCTCCTCTTTCAGATGCCACGGCTCGCTCTTCAGCACGATCCTTCACTCAAGGACGCCCTTTGAAGTTACCAAGGAAACCCTGCGTGCCTCTTTAGCCCGCCGCTTTCCGACATTAGCATTTCAAAGCAGCATCACTACCCTTTTCCTCTCCACTCCCAGTGCCATCAGACATGAGTAAACAGCTACATCACTCCACACACTCCAGCACGACGCTCCCAAGCTGCGCCGCAAGTGGCTCCTCAGAAAACGTAAAATTATTAGAAACCCAGATTAGGCTCCCTCACACAGAGCGATGAGCTAATGTTGGCTTCAAACTTGAACATCCCTTCGCATGAACACCCCTTCAAGACGTACTTACACGTTGATTCCTTTGGAAACAATTCTAATACCCAAACTTGAGATTAAAATCATTTTAAGCCAGCAATATGGTTCAAATGGGGAAAAGGTTCAGAAGAAAGAGTAACGATGGCTGCAGACACAGCTACAGTGACCAGAAAGAAATCGCTGCTAATGTGACGACACCTTACTGAAGGTTCTTTGAGTTGAGCAGACTCTCAAGATCAGGCATGTTTGGTTAGCTTTGTAATGGTGGGGAGCGATGAGGTGGACACAAATGCTGAGATAAGCGACTTTTATTGAGGGCAAATCCAGGATGGTGGTCATGACAGTCCAGGTTCAGGTAGCCAATACGAAGAGCAGGAGGGACAGACATGACAAAATCCAAACTATACAAACAGCACGTCAGAACAGGCTTACAGACAATTCAAACATCAATCAAACATCAAACAAAGACCAGCACAGACCAGGGCAAACAAGGGGCTTAAATACACGCCAGGATAACGAGGGACAGGTGGGAACAATCAGGGGCGGAGTCACAAAACGAGGGGCCGGACTAAAAACCACAACGAGCACATGGACAGGACAAGGAGGGGCCAATCGTGACGAGCTTTCGCTTGGTGGTTATCTTTCTCTAGGCGTGTTTCTCCGACTCGAACACGGTTTTGCTAAAGCTGCTTGGGCGAGACAAATCACTTCAGCCTTGTGATTGTTGCTTGCCAGTTAGTTGACTTTGAAAAGTCACTATAAGGCCAAAAGTATGTGGACACCCCCCTTATTATTGAGTTGAACCAATTCACCCACTGCTAGCAGGTGCGCAAAATCAAGCGCATAGCCATGCAATCTCGACAGACAAAGACTGGATTGTCCTGAAGAGCTCAGTGACTTTAAATGTAGCAATGCTATAGGAGGTCAACTCTGCCACAAGTTTGTAAAGTTGATACCCTGCTAAAGCTGCCCTGGACAGCTGTAAGTGCTTTTATTGTGAATTCTAGGAGCAACAACAGCTCAGCCAAAAAGACTTTGCAAACTCATAGAGTGGGATCACCAAGAGTTAAAGCATGGTGAGAATAATAATCACCTGTCTTCTGTTCTATCACTCACTACAGAGTTCCAAGCAACATCAACACAAGAACTGTGTGTCAGAAGCTTCATGAGATGGGTTTAAATGGCTGAGCAGCTGCACACAAGCCTAAGGTCATGATGTGCAATGCCAAGCATTGGCTGGAGGGGTGTGAAGCACTCTAGACTCTGGAAAAGTGGAAATGTGTTCTCTGGAGTGAAAAATCACTATTACTACCGGGCAGTCTGATGATGAATCTGGGTTGGGCGAATGCCAAGAGATGCTACCTTCCAGAATACATAGTGCCAGCAGTAAAGTTTGGTGGAGGAGGGATGATGGGCTGGAGCTGTTATTCAGGGTTTGAGCCCCTCAGTTCCAGTGAAGGGTCATGTTGATGCTACAGCACAAAGACATTTTACAGTTATCTGCTTCCAGGTTTGTGTCAACAGTTTGGGGAAGAGCCTTTCCTGTACCACTATAACTGAGTCCCTGTGCACAAAGCAGCTCTATAAAGACATGGAGTGACCAGTTTAGTGTGGAGGAACTCCAGTGGCCTGCACGCAGCCCTGACCTCAACCCCGCTGAACACCTCTGGGATGAACTGAAACATCGATTGTGAGCCAGAACATCAGTGTCTGACCGCACAAATGCTCTTTTGACTGAGTGGGCACAAATTCCCACAGACCGTCTCCAAAATCTTGCAGAAAGCTTCCCAGAAGAGTGGAGGTTGTTGTAGCCACAAAGAGGGGCAACTCCATATTAACGTCCCTGGTTCCAGAATGGGATGTCAAACAAGCTCATATAGGTGCCATGATCAGGTGTCCGCATGCAGTGTACGTTGAATCTTTTTATAAACTGCAGTCTCACCTTCCACCACAGCCTAAATCAACACTAGTTTGATAAAGAATCTGTCAGAATCTTTATTCCCTTCTGTATTACCTTCATAACTCCGCTGTCTCCGTAAGCCTCATTTGAATGGCACACTTTCTGACTTCCACAGCAGGAAATTACGCATCCCTCCAGGCAGCACTTGATTTTCTGACTATATATATTTATTTATTTATTCCCAGTAGAATGCATTGCTTATTATTCTGGTTCTGTAATATTCATATAAGTACTTCTTTTCCATTTTGATGATATTATGATCCCTATCATGAAGCTCGATTTGAAAGGCAAGGCAATGTGAGGAATTTGGTAATTATAATTAATATTGGAGAAATTACTTGTCACGTCACTACACAGGGGTGGACACATGAAGGGAACAGCATCAGGCTCGTTGGCCATCTGCCATACGGGGGTACTTTGAAGGTTTCCAGGTGATTGGACCCCCCCAGTTACTGCAGAGTTCATCAGCCCCCTCCATTCATGAACAGAAAGAGACCACAATGGGGCCACCACTGACCCGATATTGTTTGAGTGGTGGGTCAGAGTATTTGTGGTGTCTATTTTATTTGGCACCCTCACGCTATGTACAATAGCAATGAAACACATCTGCTCTGAAAGGATCTGCTCCTAGAAAGGTTGACCGTCTTCATTTTTTGTCTATGTTTTATAGTTTCCAAGATGCTGGTACATAAGGGCTCCTCTTCAGATGCCGTTTTTTTATAGGTTGTACCGACACTTCATGGCTTACGTTAGTAAACGAAATCTCAATTGAGAACATTGCATTCAAATGTATTTATCCATTACAGGTTCAGTGCAGCAGCAACTGATTCCACCCAGTTTTTCAAATGGTTTTATTAGGCAATCATGTTTCACCTCCTTGTCCAGGGTGTATCCTGCCTTCCGCCCAATGAGCGCTAGTGCAGAGACCACTGCTAGTGCAGAGACCCTCGCTGATTCTGAGTTTCAGCATAAATACATCACAGTATGGAAGGAACGCAGGGGGGCAATCCCGCTCGAAAGCCGGACCCTCGCAGATTTCTTATCATTAAAAAAAGAGACAGTCTCCAAAGCCGGTGAACATGTTATAAAATGTAAGGTTGTCATGGGCAAAGATGCTTCTATGCTCATTGTTTACTCATCATTAATAAAGAGATAGATAAAGACCTCAATAGATTGGCACACGTTTTCGGCAGATGCTGTCACCCTGGAAAGTTTACAAAGCTGCATGTGGCTGTTGGTCACACAAAAAGCCACAGAACGGTGCTTTTGTTTCTCAGTGGTAGGAGAAATAAGCTGTCAAACGGAAGGTTGCTGGTTCAAATTCCAGGACTGACTGAGCGTCCTTGGTTGTGCCCTTGGGCAAGACTCTTAACATCCCTGGTGGTGCACTGCTGGCAATGCTGTGCTGCTCCCAGACTGGACGTAGTCAGGCAGCAAAATGACAAATTTTCTTTGTAGGGTCAGTAACATACATAATAGCATAGCCAAGTTCAGTACAGTGAAAAAGCAATTAGAACATCCAACCATTTATCCTTGACATTTGGTGGTTAACCTTTTAACTGTTGCCCCATTTAACGGCTTACCCAAAGTAAAAGGGGGCACTGTTTTCACATACTTTGGGCTACAGTCATGATCCCAGTCTTATTTGAAAGGCAGCACTGTCAAGTTCTTTCCCAACCATGAGAATAATCCTATGAGTTATTGACACAGAGTAAGAGAGTCTAGAACAGAGGAGTTTATCTCCTCCCGACTCACAGATCTCTAAACTGATCTCTGACTCTTGCCATGTTATCAGACCACATGTTTTGGATTATGGTTTGCTCTTTCGGTGCTTATGTTACAAATGAGATGATCGCAACTGCTGCGAATGACGGATCATAAAATGGTTTGCGGCAGTGCATTGCATCCACGTATTGCTGGACGATTTGATCAATAAAAATATTGCATAAAAAGCCAGAAGCTTCAATGGAGGCTGTACTTATTAGCCAGTTAAATGTGAGGTCAGGAATTACATTGTATTTAATACTGATAAAGGTTTTCTCACTGTTTATGGTAATGAGTGACACATTCTCTGACAATTCAGCTGTTAATAAGGTGGCTTGGTGGTGGTGGTCGCGCCCGCTGTAGTGATGTCTCTCGGCCTTAGTGCTTGTTAGTAAGCCCACGGACGTCCATGCTGGAAAACCTGTATAGACCATGATCATGCATTCCAAGTTGGTTTATGCTGACCTGATGCTGGTTTAGCTGGTCATCCAAAGCACAACATATCGCAGCGATTTTACTGGAGGATGGAAAACCTTCTTTACTTTCACTGTAGGTCAATGGAACCAGACATTTTTGGTATGGTCATCAAGAAATTTATACATGAGACCCACAGGCATTTTCAAATTACACTGACAGGCCACTTTATTAGGCACACAAATAGCTAATCAGCCAATCACACGGCAGCAGCTCACTGCATTTAGGCATGTAGAGGTGGTCAAGACGACTTGCTGAAGTGCAGACCGAGCATCAGAACGGGGAAGAAAGGGGATTTAAGGGGCTTTGAACGTGGCGTGGTTGTTGGTGCCAGACGGGCTGGTCTGAGTATTTCAGAAACTGCTGATCTGCTGGGATTTTCACACACAACCATCTCTAGGGTTCACAGAGAACGGTCCGAAAAAGAGGAAACATCCAGTGAGCGGTCAGTTGTGTGGACGAAAATGCCTTGTTGATGTGAGAGGTCAGAGGAGAACGGGCAGACTGGTTCCAGATGATAGAAAGGCAGCAGGAACTCAAATAACCAACCAGAATCTCTGAGGAACGTTTCCAACACCTTGTTGAAAGTGTGGCACGAAGAATTAAGGCAGTTCTGAAGGTAAAAGGGGGTCCAGCCTTTTACTAGCAAGGTGAACCTAATAAAGTGGCCGGAGAGTGTATGTCAAAAACTGAAAAATGCTAAAAATGGAGATACAAGGTTTTCTTCTGACAGCAGCCATATGCTGGTCTATGCTGGCTTTTCTAGCAGGGCCCTCCTCCAAAATGATCACCACTATGATCTGGAAGGAAGCGTCAGTCTTTTTAAATTCAGAGAAACGAATGCTGCATTTTTCCCGGAACAGCCTTCTCTGCCATAACAGTTGAGAAACATCGTTTGAGACACATCTATGGACTATGGCCAAAAATGTTGGCCTTCTGCCAAGTGGTGCTATTTACACTCCACCTACCAACAACACACCTGACCACGTATTAGTGAGGACACACAATCCGTAGTCACTCACACGGGTCGAATCTTCAGGCTGGTAGGCGTGTTAACAGTAGAGTTTTTTGTACTTCTCATTTTTTCCCCATTTTAAAGCCATTACCTGACTTGCAAACAAATTAGCTCGATAAGCTGGTGGGGTCGGACTCCGAACGTGGTATAATTATGTTCATTTGTAATTGACTCATTGCCTGTTATTGAGTTAGTGCCACTTTATCAGAAAATAACTTTGTGCTGTTCCCGTCTGCTGCTTTATCGCCAAACCCGCGTGTATTTACAGAAGCCCCCCCGTTTGAAGCCGTGTGTGCAGCGGGGGTTGAAAGCTCTTGTTAATTGAACGAATGAAGTGAGACATTAAAAATGAATCGCCCTGGGCTAACATATGTTCAGCCGCGCAGCCGAAACAATACAAATACCCCCCCCCCAACATCACACACACTTTGAAGATCTGACTCAAAGCTGAGATGGAAATCATGGGGGTCTGCACGAGGGAGATAAAGAGAACGAGGCAAAGAGACAGAGACAAAGGAATTACGTGTTTAAAAATGAACAACAAACTATATGTAAACATGGTTACTGAACCTGAGATATGACTTCCAACAGGAAACATCGCCACTCAATAGATATGCAAGGTAGGTGTTTCTAATAAAGTGGCCAGTCAGTGGAAGCACAAGGTGGGTGTTTCTAATAAAGTGGCCAGTTAGTGGAAGCACAAGGTGGGTGTTTCTAATAAAGTGGCCATTTAGTGGAAGCACAAGGTAGGTGTTTCTAATATAGTGGCCAGTTAGTGGAAGCACAAGGTGGGTGTTTCTAATAATGTGGCCAGTTAGTGGAAGCACAAGGTGGGTGTTTCTAATAAAGTGGCCAGTTAGTGGAAGCACAAGGTAGGTGTTTCTAATAAAGTGGCCAGTCAGTGAACGCACAAGGTGGGTGTTTCTAATAAAGTGGCCAGTTAGTGGAAGCACAAGGTAGGTGTTTCTAATATAGTGGCCAATTAGTGGAAGCACAAGGTGGGTGTTTCTAATAAAGTGGCCAGTGAGTGGAAGCACAAGGTGGGTGTTTCTAATAAAGTGGCCAGTGAGTGGAAACACAAGATGGGTGTTTCTAATAAAGTGGCCAGTTAGTGGAAGCACAAGGTAGGTGTTTCTAATAAAGTGGCCAGTGAGTGGAAGCACAAGGTGGGTGTTTCTAATAAAGTGGCCAGTGAGTGGAAACACAAGATGGGTGTTTCTAATAAAGTGGCCAGTTAGTGGAAGCACAAGATGGGTGTTTCTAATAAAGTGGCCAGTCAGTGAACGCACAAGGTGGGTGTTTCTAATAAAGTGGCCAGTTAGTGGAAGCACAAGGTAGGTGTTTCTAATAAAGTGGCCAGTCAGTGAACGCACAAGGTGGGTGTTTCTAATAAAGTGGCCAGTTAGTGGAAGCACAAGGTAGGTGTTTCTAATATAGTGGCCAATTAGTGGAAGCACAAGGTGGGTGTTTCTAATAAAGTGGCCAGTGAGTGGAAGCACAAGGTGGGTGTTTCTAATAAAGTGGCCAGTGAGTGGAAACACAAGATGGGTGTTTCTAATAAAGTGGCCAGTTAGTGGAAGCACAAGGTGGGTGTTTCTAATAAAGTGGCCAGTGAGTGGAAGCACAAGGTGGGTGTTTCTAATAAAGTGGCCAGTGAGTGGAAACACAAGATGGGTGTTTCTAATAAAGTGGCCAGTTAGTGGAAGCACAAGGTGGGTGTTTCTAATAAAGTGGCCAGTGAGTGGAAGCACAAGGTGGGTGTTTCTAATAAAGTGGCCAGTGAGTGGAAGCACAAGGTGGGTGTTTCTAATAAAGTGGCCAGTGAGTGGAAGCACAAGATGGGTGTTTCTAATAAAGTGGCCAGTTAGTGGAAGCACAAGATGGGTGTTTCTAATAAAGTGGCCAGTTAGTGGAAGCACAAGGTGGGTGTTTCTAATAAAGTGGCCAGTTAGTGGAAGTACAAGGTGGGTGTTTCTAATAAAGTGGCCAGTGAACAGAAGTACAAGGTGGGTGTTTCTAATAAAGTGACCAGTTAGTGGAAGCACAAGGTGGGTGTTTCTAATAAAGTGGCCAGTGAGTGGAAGCACAAGGTGGGTGTTTCTAATAAAGTGGCCAGTGAGTGGAAGCACAAGGTGGGTGTTTCTAATAAAGTGGCAAGTTAGTGGAAGCACAAGATGGGTGTTTCTAATAAAGTGGCCAGTTAGTGGAAGCACAAGATGGGTGTTTCTAATAAAGTGGCCAGTTAGTGGAAGCACAAGATGGGTGTTTCTAATAAAGTGGCCAGTTAGTGGAAGCACAAGATGGGTGTTTCTAATAAAGTGGCCAGTTAGTGGAAGCACAAGATGGGTGTTTCTAATAAAGTGGCCAGTTAGTGGAAACACAAGATGGGTGTTTCTAATAAAGTGGCCAGTTTGCGTATAGATATTATGGGATGCGACACATTTTAACACACATCACTAGGATAAAAGAGGCCAGCCTCTGAAAAGCCCCCATTCTGCCTGGTTTATTTTCCACTTGCTTCAGCTCATCACCTAATTACTATGCTTTAACACACCTGACTCAACTCATCAGCTAATTTAAGCCTTCCTGAGCTGAATCGGATGTGCTAGAGCACAGAAACTCCAAACTGTGCAGCATAATCACCTTATTCCCACAGTGGTCATCATGCGTACATCATGTTTCATCAGGTTAGTCAGTCCACTGAGAAAGTGTACCAAAGTTTTAAAGCATGTCCATATTTTAATAAATAATAATAATGAATAAAATGAAACAGTTCAAATATTAGATATCTTGTCTTTGTATTGTTTTCAACTGAACTGAATTTAATTACAGGTGAATAATGCTTAGCAAATCATTGCTGCCTGTTTCTGTTTACATGTTTCTTACTTGTTTATCTTTAACTCAGTGTTTTTGGGAATTGTCTTTGTATTCATGAGCCACTGAAACTATGTATTATGCAGGGAGCTTTTGGGATGTGATGGTAATTTAGCTCTCTCATAGGTCGACAATGAAGGACAACATCAAAGGATGTTGTTGCATGCTAGAGACTTACTTTTTTGAGGAGGGTGGCTGCTCCTCCAAGGACTCCGGTGTGATTGTATCCCTTTCAGAAGCTTTGTAATCCAGCCTTGAACTGTACTGTCTTTTTGGAGATCCATAATAACAAATCCAACAGTGAATGTCTTCTGAGATTATTTGTCCATTTTTCCATGTTGAAAAGTGTTATTGTTGTTGTTAGCATGGCTGTTAGCTGTTCACTGATGACTTGGGTTGAGTCTGTCAACCAATCAGAGGCTGTGTTCCCGACTTGTTGACCACTCAGAGGCTGTGTTCCTGACTTGTTGACCACTCAGATGCTGTGTTCCTGACTCATTGGCCACTCAGAGTGTGTGTTCCTGACTTGTTGACCAATCAGATGCTGTGTTCCTGACATGTTAACCATTCAGAGTGTGTGTTCCTGACTTGTTGACCAATCAGATGCTGTGTTCCTGACTTGTTGACCACTCAGAGGCTGTGTTCCTGACTTGTTGACCACTCAGAGGCTGTGTTCCCGACTTGTTGACCACTCAGAGGCTGCGTTCCTGACTCACTGATCAATCAGAGTCTGTGTTCCTGACTTGTCAACCAATCAGACGCTTTGTTCCTGACTTGTTGACCAGTCAGAGGCTATGTTCCCGACTTGTTGACCAATCAGATGCTGTGTTCCTGACATGTTAACCATTCAGAGGCTGTGTTCCCGACTCGTTGACCACTCAGAGGCTGTGTTCCCGACTCGTTGACCACTCAGAGGCTGCGTTTCTGACTCACTGATCAATCAGTCTGTGTTCCTGACTTGTCAACCAATCAGATGCTGTGTTCCTGACTTGTTGACCAATCAGAGGCTGTGTTCCTGACATGTTAACCATTCAGAGTGTGTGTTCCTGACTTGTTGACCACTCAGAGGCTGTGTTCCCGACTTGTTGACCACTCAGAGGCTGCGTTCCTGACTCACTGATCAATCAGAGTCTGTGTTCCTGACTTGTCAACCAATCAGATGCTGTGTTCCTGACTTGTTGACCAATCAGAGGCTATGTTCCCGACTTGTTGACCAATCAGATGCTGTGTTCCTGACATGTTAACCATTCAGAGGCTGTGTTCCCGACTCGTTGACCACTCAGAGGCTGTGTTCCCGACTTGTTGACCACTCAGAGGCAGCGTTTCTGACTCACTGATCAATCAGTCTGTGTTCCTGACTTGTCAACCAATCAGATGCTGTGTTCCTGACTTGTTGACCAGTCAGAGGCTATGTTCCTGACTTGTTGACCACTCAGAGGCTGTGTTCCTGACTTGTTGACCACTCAGAGTCTGTGTTCCCGACTTGTTGACCAATCAGATGCTGTGTTCCTGACATGTTAACCATTCAGAGGCTGTGTTCCCGACTCGTTGACCACTCAGAGGCTGCATTCCTGACTCACTGGCCACTCAGAGTGTGTGTTCCTGACATGTTGACCACTCAGAGTCTGTGTACAACATCATCGACCTGAGAGGGTGAAATATCTTGTCTTTGCATTGGTTTCAATTGAGTGCCGGTCAAAGACCCTTTGCAAATCGTTGCTGTTTGTTTTTATTGACATTTGTTCTTCTTATTTTGCTTATTATCATTTTTTTTAATTGGGTTTGCAGCAGCTGAAACTACCTTTCATGCAGTCACAGCAACGTAACATGTCCTTGCATCTTTTGTGATTCAGTCAAAACAGTTCAACTGGCATCTCTCCTGGACCAACTTGTCCGAAAGGATTCTGCTGACCCTATTCCGATACTGCATGTGACGTAAAAATCTAAAAGACCACTGCGCGAACAGGGTCAGTGAGGTTTCTGGCACTTAAATCCTGCTTCAAAGGTCTTTCCGCTCTTTCATTCCGTCTCAGTCAGCAGGGCCTTTTCATTCAGACGCTCGGATTTATTGACAGCATGGATGTTTAACGACACATCAAAGTGAGCATCATAAAAAGCTATTGTGTTTTGACAGAACGCTCTGGTAGCTCATTCAGAAGAACACCACTCCAGACCTCCTGAGGTTTGTTTTTGTGCAAATCCGTATTTGAAAGAGTACTTGTCTTAAAAAAACTGGCTTCTGTCCCGTCTCTTTAATTTTGCACATCTAGATCGTTAATGCTGTGTTTTTGTTTTTTTTTCTTGTCCAGCTCTTTTGACTGTTCTTTCAGCCTTCAGATGCTGTTAGATGTGCTTTTAGATGTAGAATATAAACGCATTATTGATCGTTTTGCTGGAAAAGCAAACGTTCTCTCTCAATTATAATTGGCCGAGAGGATTGAACTGCTCCCTTGGCGTTTTAAAAACCTTTTAACGTATTTGAGGATTGGCTCTTTGATGCATTTTGGAGGTTGTTTCTTTTGTTCCGAGGCAGCACACTATTGTGATGAATAACCTACATGCGCCCAGATCCCCAGCAGTATCATAATGCCACGTGCAAGACACACACGCATTGCTTGTATTGGTGTCTTTTTGGGGTGTTGTGTTCATTCACTTCATTCCTTTTGGAATTAGATTGGATTTGTAAAGATAATATTTAGGTGGCAAATTTAACTGTTTTAAAGGGTTGTGAATTCTTTACCTTGTGAATTTCTACATAAATGTGACCTAAAATATGATCCGATTTCTGTTTAACTCATAACAATAGATAAAGAGAATTCAATAAAACAAATAACACAAGCAATTATATAGTTCTTCATCTATTCATTGGACAAAGGGATCCGACAACTAACATATTTTTGGCAAAAGTATGTGAAGCTCTAGAATGATTTGTTTGGTGTAGGTGATAATTACGGTCAGGAGGTTCAATAAACTGGATGACGACCAGGTGAGATTGTACCACACATCTCCAGGAGGGACATTTTCCTAAAAACCACTGGATGAGCCAGAAGACTACTGAAATAATGTTACGTGGATAAATAAGGCAGAATTTAATCTTCACTGCTTAAATGAGTTATTATGTTTGGCAAAATTGAACTCTGTATTCCAGTATAAGCACCTCATCGCAACTGTGAAACATGGTGGTGGCAGTGTCACAGTTCAGGGCTATAGTGCTGCTACTGAACCAGGACATCTTGTCCTTCATAAGAACCTCAATCCCAACTGTGAAACATGGTGGTGGCAGTGTCACAGTTCAGGGCTATAGTGCTGCTACTGAACCAGGACAGCTTGTCCTTCATAAGAACCTCATCCCAACTGTGAAACATGGTGGTGGCAGTGTCACAGTTCAGGGTTATTGTGCTGCTACTGAACCAGAACAGCTTGTCCTTCATAAGAACTTCATCCCAACTGTGAAACATGGTGGTGGCAGTGTCACAGTTCAGGGTTATTGTGCTGCTACTGAACCAGAACAGCTTGTCCTTCATAAGAACCTCATCCCAACTGTGAAACATGGTGGTGGCAGAAATAGGTTGTATCAAGGAACTCTAGAACAGCAGGACATCCATCCATGAACTGAACCTTAACAAAAGTTGGGTTCTGCAGAAAGACAACAACCCTAAAAACACCAGTTGCTCTACAGTTTTTTACAGATTTAAGCTAGCACATCTTCAGCATTATGTGACTGAGATGCATTACACTAAGCTACAAAACCAGCTGTTATAACATCCAATGTCATGTCACCTAATCCCATGAGCCATCCCACTGTCAGAGAAACTCCATGTCAACTTGACATAAAAGTAGACAAAAAGAGCCTTTATGATAAATGGCACTTATTGGGATAAGCCTTTATAATGATGTCAGTTAGGTTTCGTGTACTCACTTCATGGATAAAATAATAATAGGGAATTACAAAAACAGCAGAGACAAGCCATTTTTTACTGATGGAGGGCAGATTAATGTTACCAGTGTCCTTCTTTTCATCAAACTACAAGGAATTGGGTCCCCACAGAGAGTTAAATACACACACAGACATACATGAGGAGATGCGCACAGATCAATGACTGAGGACCCTCACAGTGTCCCTGTTTTAGCGTAAATCCGGCCGTGAGCTGGAGAAGGAGAGCGTATGTAGGATGGATTAGTTGACTTTTAGATTATCCATCTTGTGTCCCTCTGGACGCTGACTTTAGCCTTCATGCTCCGACTCACTTCAGATGAATAGATTCAAAATAAAGCCTTTCAGGCAGAGAGAGAGAGAGAGAGAGAGAGAGAGAGAGAGAGAGAGAGAGAGAGAGAGAGAGAGAGAGAGACAGAGAGAGAGAGAGAGAGAGAGAGAGACAGAGAGAGAGAGAGAGAGAGAGAGAGAGAGAGACAGAGAGAGAGAGAGAGAGAGAGAGACAGAGAGAGAGAGAGAGAGAGACAGAGAGAGCGCGAGAGAGAGAGAGAGAGAGAGAGAGAGACAGAGAGAGAGAGAGAGAGAGAGAGACAGAGAGAGAGAGAGAGAGAGACAGAGAGAGAGAGAGAGAGAGACAGAGAGAGCGCGAGAGAGAGAGAGAGAGAGAGAGAGAGAGACAGAGAGAGAGAGAGAGAGAGAGAGAGAGAGAGAGAGAGAGACAGAGAGAGAGAGACAGAGAGAGCGAGAGAGAGAGACAGAGAGAGAGAGAGAGAGAGAGAGACAGAGAGAGAGAGACAGAGAGAGCGAGAGAGAGAGAGAGAGAGAGAGAGAGACAGAGAGAGACAGAGAGAGAGAGAGACAGAGAGAGAGAGAGAGAGAGAGAGTGAGAGAGAGAGAGAGAGAGAGAGAGAGAGAGACAGAGAGAGAGAGACAGAGAGAGCGAGAGAGAGAGAGAGAGAGAGACAGAAAGAGACAGAGAGAGAGAGAGAGAGAGAGAGAGAGAGACAGAGAGAGACAGAGAGAGAGAGACAGAGAGAGAGAGAGAGAGAGAGAGTGAGAGAGAGAGAGAGAGAGAGAGAGAGAGAGAGACAGAGAGAGAGAGACAGAGAGAGCGAGAGAGAGAGAGAGAGACAGAGAGAGCGAGAGAGCGAGAGAGAGAGAGAGAGAGACAGAGAGAGACAGAGAGAGAGAGAGAGAGAGAGAGAGAGACAGAGAGAGAGAGAGAGAGAGAGAGTGAGAGAGAGAGAGAGAGAGAGACAGAGAGAGAGAGACAGAGAGAGCGAGAGAGAGAGAGAGAGAGAGAGAGAGAGAGACAGAGAGAGAGAGAGAGAGAGAGAGTGAGAGAGAGAGAGAGAGAGAGGGAAAAGCAAGCATTCCTAATTAGTCAGCCAGAATAGATGGACAATTGATTTGCTGACATTGAAAGTTTAATCTTAATTTAAACATCCCTTTACCCCTAATGTAGTTGATCACCTCGGACAGTCTGAAGCTTGTTTCTTTAGCTTTAGCACTGCAGCGATGAGCCTAAAACAGGCAGGTAAGGATGTTAGCTTGCACTTGATTAGCACAGTGCTAACATGCCGAAATCATTATGTAGTCACCTGAAACCGTGTGGAGTTGTTCAGTAATCTCTACAAGGCTTGAGTATGTCGTATCTGGCTCTTTATGAATGATGCCTAGTGTCTTTTAGGGCCTCAGGGCTGAAGCTTTCACTTTAGCTTTAGCTAGAAATCAGTCGCTAAGTTAGCCTTATGAGCTCCGAGCTTGGCTGATAGTACTAAGTAAAGGCAGCATGACATTAGAACAGCTGCAGAAGTTTTATTTGTCACATTTTCTTTCTCACAGTCAGTGAAACTTATCAAGGATGTAGGCCTAAAAACTGGAGCAATATAGGCTAATAAAAAGGCTCAGCTATGTCTGGAAAACTGTCTGGTAGACAATAAAGGCACTGGGAATACAGTGTTAAAATACAACTAGAAAAGTGCATTTCCTGAAGGAAACGTGGAATGGTTGTGCAGTGGTTACTATGGAAGGAATGAGGGATGAAAAACGACATATAGAGGAGTGCGGGTCAGTGTGGCTGTGATATAGAGCTTGGGAACCTGCCCTGAATGAGTAAATACATTTTGGTGACTGTCGGGCAGAGACATAATAGAGTTTGAGTGGTGGAGAAAATGAATGGGACTACATGAGAGGAATAATAAAATATATAAAACTAATAGATTTGCTTAGAAACTGGCTGCTACTGCTGTCAGCTATGCTAGTGCTCTTTAGTCCATGTTTTATCGAAAACAGTGTCAGAGCATTTGGGACTACAGTTAGTATTAGCTTCCATTGCTCCTTAGCCAGATGACACAATGTCCATGTTTTAATTGGTCAAACTGTCAAATTTGAAGTGCTACATTTAGACTGGGTTTTAGACCCTCTACTAGTGTGCAGCGTTATTTGGATGGTAATCTGTGGTTCTTATAGATTATCTGCAGACGTTCCAATTGTTAATAAACATTTTGTTCAGTTGAGTCTCAACAGTGGCAGGGTTAGGATTAGGATATGGACCAAAGTTAAGGTTAAAACCAGGGTGAGGGTTAGCGTTGGATTTAGGGTTAGGGCCAGGTTTAGGGTTAGAGACCATTAAAGTGAATTTATAGATGAGTCAATGACAAATAGGGTCTGATTAAAGAGCACGTGATGTGTATTTTGGGCATTTGTTTGCATTTATATCTCTGTGCAGATTCTATCTTATATATAATGGGTGTTATCGAAGCTTTTAATCGCCTGTGCCGGTCTGGCTGCTCCAACTGAGTGACTGGTTGCGCTGCCTGACTTTTCAGACTAATTTAGCTTAGACACCCATTAAAGACCTTTGTCCTTCACTTTGAGTTTGTACTTATATTGTTTTCAAATAAATAAACATTATGGTAATAATGGCACATTTTCCTGGTTCTTCTGAGGTCCGACCACCTGACATGGTAAACTGAACCGTTGTCAACGCGCTTTTACTAAATCTGTGACCTCAGCATTGCACCATGAAGGTCACTTGGGCTCTTCTTTATGATGCAGTACACTGGCCTGTCTTTTGTGAAAGCATGTCAAAATAAAAGTCCTCTGTTTTTGGTTATGCTGCCTGAAGAACTTGTAGATAAAAGTGTTTCAGTGATTTTAGCACTTTTAAGTTTTAAGTAGTATATTTTGAATTTTATAACTAAATTGTCTTTATTACACTACGACTTCTGGAAAAATGGTTTGCTAATCAGCTCATTGTAGCTAGCCTAGCCATGGGCCAATTGAAGCAGCTGGGTGTTCATTGTCCCATAAATGACCTTTGGTGACGCAGCCCTGCCAACCCTGACTTTGAGATCTCTTTCAAAGGGATCATATAGAGGATTCATATGAAGGGCTGAGGGAACATTTGAACATAACGTCCCCTTCTCAGCAACTTTAGCCTCATAGCTCCAGCTCTAAAACTCCAGACTCCAAGCGTCTCGGCTACGTTTGTTGTGAGCAGTGAAAAGCTGCACTGGACAAACTGAATGTGACTCAGACAAAACAAACTTCTCCTCTTCAAACAGACGATCTGCTCTCAGAACAGCGCCGTCCATTTGTCCCGCAGACGTCGAGGTAAAGGAAATCTCCCCTTTACGCAGCTGTAGACCAGCGCAGCTGACACATGGTGATTTATTTCAAAAAAGAAAAAAGGAAAAGAAAAGAAAGATGAGGGAGAAGTCGGAGGCCCTGAGCGAGGCTCAATGGTGTATAGAAACGTCCAATTAGAGCAGCAGAGCGGAGGATGCTGGGAAATCCAGTGTGGTAAACAGTGGAGCGTGTGATGGATGAGGATGAGGGCTGCTCTTCATCATTCACACAGAGAGAGAGAGAGAGAGAGAGAGAGAGAGAGAAGGAAGGAAAGGGAGAGAGAGAGAGAAAAGGAAGGAAAGAGAGAGAGAGGGAGAGAGAGAAAAGGAAGGAAAGGGAGAGAGAGAGAGAGAGAGAGAGAGAGAGAAAAGGAAGGAAAGGGAGAGAGAGATAGAGAGAGAAAGACAGACAGGGGGAGGGAGAGAGAGAGAGACAGAGAGAGAGAGAGAGAGAGAGAGTGATAGAGAAAGACAGTGAGAGAGAGAGAGAGAGAGAGAGAGAGAGAGAGAAAGACAGAGGGTTGGAGTGAGAGAGAAAGACAGAGAGAGAGAGAAAGACAGAGAGAGAGAGAGAGAGAGACAGAGAGAGAGAGAGAGAGAGAGAGAGAAAGACAGACAGACAGACAGGGAGAGAGAGAGAGAGAGAGAGAGAGAGAGACAGACAGACAGGGAGAGAGAGAGAGAGA